>NC_133426.1:73582500-73883750 GCF_049350105.2 Macaca mulatta | reverse complement strand
GCTATATTTATTCAACTCCTCCCTCACATTTTAACAACAGCTTTATTGAGATATGATTCACAGAATTCAACCTTTAAAAATATACAGTTTTTTTTTTTTAGTATATTTACAGTGTTGTATGAACACAGCCACAGTTAATTGTACAATATTTCCTCACTCCCAAAAGAAGCCCTGTGCTCTTTAGTAGTCACTCCCCATTTCCACCTCGATCAACACTGGTCAATTACTAATCTTTCTGTCTCTATAGACTGACCTATTTTGGATAGTTCATAAAAACGGAAAGTATAATACTGAGTTTTGCATATTGCACAATATGTGGTATTTTGTAACTGGCTTCTTTCACTTAGCACAATGTCTCCAAGATTTATTCATGTTATAGCGTGTATCAGCACTTCACTTCTTCCTTTTTTTTTTTTTTTTTTTTCTGAAATGGAGTCTCACTCTGTCACCCAGGCTAGAGTGCAGTGGCGTGATCTGGGCTCACTGCAAGCTCCACCTCCCAAGTTCACGCTATTATCCTGTCTCAGCCTCATGAGTAGCTGGGACTACAGGCGCCCACCACCAAGCCTGGCTAATTTTATATATTTTTGGTAGAGACAGGGTTTCACCTTGTTAGCCAGGATGATCTCGATCTCCAGAACTTGTGATCCGCCTGCCTCGGCCTCCCAAAGTGCTGGGATTACAGGCCTGAGCCACCGCGCCCAGCCTCATTTCTTTTTATTACTGAATAACATTCCATTATTTTATGGTTTTATATCTTCATTAATTGAAGGACATTTGGATTACTTGTAATGTTTATCTATTATAAATAATGCTGCTATAAACATTTGTGCACAAGCTTTTGTGTAAGCATATGTTTTTTTTTAAATTTATTTATTATTATTATTATACTTTAAGTTGTAGGGTACATGTGCATAACGTGCAGGTTTGTTACATATGTATACTTGTGCCAATTCTCTTGGGTACATAGTAGGAGTGAAATTGCTGGGTCACAAGATAGCTCTATGTTCAACCATTTAAGGAACCGCCAAGCTGTTTACCAAAGTGGCTGCAACATTGTGTATTTTCACCAGAAGTATATGAAGGTTGTTATTTTTCCAGATCCTCAAAAGACTTATTATTTCATTTCTTTATTTTAATCATTCTAGTGAAAGTGAAGTGGTATGTTACTTTGGTATGGAGTTATGTTTTCTTGAGGCTAACGATGTTGTACTATTTCCATGTGCTAATTGGCTATGTTGTATATCTACTTTGTAAAACTCTTTAATAAGAACTTTTTGCCCATTTAAAACAGATTTGTGGTTTTTTTTTAAATTATTGAACATAGTAGTACATTCTATATTCTAGAGACAAGTTTTATATGAGATATAGGATTTGTAGCATTATCTCCCATTCTGGAAGATGTCTTTTCACTTTATTGACGATATATTTTGAAGAACAACATTTTAAAAATGTTTGTGACTTCCAGTTTAACTATTTTCTTGTTTCTTGCAAACGGTTGTCATAACTAAGAAACCAACGCATGCCTGTGTCAAAATATCTCCTGTAACACATAAATATATACAGGTACTATGTAGCCACAAAAATTTAACAATAATAATAATAAAAAGAAACCAATGGTTAATTCTAGATTATAAACACTTATATTCGTGTTTTCTTTTAAAAGTCTTATGGTTTTAGCTCTGATATCTAGGTTGTAAATGCATTTTCAGTTAATTTTGTATGTAAGCTAGGAGCACAACTTTATTTTTTAACATGCTGTTACCCAGTTGTCACAGCAATATTTGTTGAAAGATGATTCTTTTCTCCTTTAATTGTATTGGTACCTTTGTCTAAAATCAACTGACTAGAATGGTGAAGATTTACTCCTGGTCTCTCAGTTCTATTACATTAATCTATATGTCTGTTCGTATGCCAGCACCACACAGTCTTGATTACCCAGGCCTTGAAATCTATACATGTTAAGATGTTGAGTAAATTTTGTAATTTGAAACCTGGAAGTGTTAAGTTTTCCACACTGTTCTTTTTCAAGATTGTTTTGGTAATCCCGGGTCCCTTGCATTTACGTATAAATTTTCGAACCAGATTTTTAATTTCTGCAACTAAGTCACCTGCATTTTCCATAAAAATTGACTCAAATCTGTACATGAATATGGGGAGCATTGCCGTTCTAGCAATACGGTTTTCTAACCAATGGCCATGAGATGTTTTTCTACTGATGTAGCTCTTTTTAATATTTGTTTTGGATGGGTGCAGGGGCTCATGCCTGTAATCCCAGCACTTAGGGAGGTTGAGGTGGGCAGACCACCTGAGGTCAGGAGTTCAAGACCAGCCTGGCCAACATGGTGAAATCGTGTCTCTACTAAAAATACAAAAATTAGCTGGGTGAGGTTGTGTACACCTATAATCCCAGATACTCAGGAGGTTGAGGCAGGAGAATCGCTTGAACCTGGGAGATGGATGTTGCAGTGAGCTGAGATTGAGCCAGTGCACTCCAGCCTGGACAACAGAGCAAAACTCCGTCTCTAAAAATTTTGTTTTCAACAGTGTCTTGTATTTTTTAGGGTACATAATTTGCATTGCTTTTGTTAAAATTATCTTTAAATATTGTATTCCTTTTGAAGTTATTATAATGGAATTATTTTCTTCATTTAATTATTGATTTTCTCATTGATACTGTATAGAAATACAACTGAGTTTTGTATAGTGATCTTCTATTTCCAGTCTTCATAAACTTGTTTATTAATTCTAAAAGATTTTAGTTAATTATTTAGAAAATAATGTATTTTAAAATATTTTAAAATATTTTTGGGTACATAATGGGCATATATATATTTAGGAGCAACATGGAATATTTTGATACAGGCATACAATGCATAATAACCACATCAGAATAAATGGAGTATCCATCACCTCAAGCATTTATCCTTTGTGTTACGAAGAATCCAATTATACTCTTTAAGCTATTTAAAAATACACAATTAGGTTTTTTTCTTCCCCCCTACCCAAGATCATGAGTAGGATGCAGTGCTAGCATGCCTCTCCTACTCGGAAGAACAGAAAGTATGCGGAGATTCACGCTGTGAACTTTTGTTCCAAGAACCACAGCAGAAACTTACCAGAGAAACTGAAAGAATTCACAGACCTTTTGAAAGAAGCAACATGCCACAGCAAACTCTGTAGGACAGCCTTAAAACTGTGAGTTCCTGGAGTGAAAGAGGGAAAAAGCATTCCCCCAAACACACATTCCCACTGGGAAATCTGAAAATCCAGATCATGGGAAGATACTTTAACTTTATATAGAGCTGGAATGGATTTAGAGAATGGTGTGAAATATAAAAGTACAAGCAGCAGTGAGAAGAACCTTGTATGCATTCCCAGTCCCCAGTTTGAGCCCAGGGAGGCCATTTCTGACTATATCTCACAGGGACCCTTGGAGAAGGCAGCCAGCAAACTTAGGGAGGGGCCTCAGGGTGAAAGAAGTGCCCAAGTGAGTTGTGTGATAATTTTGAGTGAAAACAAACTCCCTTGACCAGAATCTGGGAGACAAATGAAAACTGCTGCAAATATGAGCACAGGAGCTGGGCATCTAGCATTGTGGGCAGATGGGGAGGGTCATGGCCTGAAAGCCTTGCTTGCTTTTTCAGTGGGGAAGCTTATGGCCTGGGGCAGGTCTGAGTTTTTGCACAGGCTGCCTGGATTTGGACTCTGTGCTGTTAGTGGGGGCATTGCAAGATCAAGACCAGCCTCAAAAACTGTGTGAGAGCTAGGTGAGCCCTCTCACTACTAGCTAATCCCCACTCTCCCAGCAAACTACTGCACAGCAGAGACAGCCATATTCCCCTCTGGAACATAACCCCATTGGCCTGAGAACCAGCCTCATCACCCCCTACACTGGATGCAGCAAGCCTTTCCCAGGGTGTCTGAGCTCAGACCTGTCTAACCTTGCCACCACCTGATAGTATTTCTCTGCCCACCTTGGTAGCTTAACACAAAAGACATAAACTCTTAGGAGCTTTATGGTCCCAACCATTGTCTGAGAAACCAGAATACTTTTTGGCCAACTTAGGGCAAACTCAAATCCCACTGTTATTACCACAACTGGTGCTCTGTTGAAAGCACTACCTCTGGCTGTAGGCCAACCAACTAAAGACATTACAGCAACTCATAAGAGAATAGCATTTTTTTCCCAGGAAGGAGAAAACTCCAGTTAATTTTATTGCCTATAATATCTTGTCTAACCAGTGGTCCTGAGTCTGTCCATGTGACAACTTCACTTCTAGCATAACCAGCATTTGAGAAAGCCAGCAAACTAAACGTATCTACAACCAAGAAATCACACACACTCTACAGCACTCCCCTGCCACCTCCATCAAACCAGGTGCTGGTATCCACAGCTGGGAGAATTAAATACTGGTCACATCACTGGACTCTTTGAAGACATTCCCCAGAACCGTCCTGGAGCCTGGTAGCTCCACAGGGTGACTAGACCCAGAAGAGGAATAATAATCACTGCAGTCCAGCTCTGAGGAAGCCCCATTACTGGAGGAACAGAGAAAGCACCAAATCAAGGCATCAACCCATGAGACAAAAGAATATGAATGGCAGGTCTGGAGTGCCAGATCTTTCCACTGGTGGGAAGTTTCTAACAGCAGAGGCACAATTGTAGTGCTGGGCAGTGCAGTACGGAAAGTCTACACCTCTACTTCAACAGGATAGAAGCCTCTGTAATTATGAAAGGCCTTGGAAAAGGGGTCCTTGCTTCCCCTTGGCAAAAATCCATTGAAAAACAGCTGGAATTCTCCACAGAAATGCAGTATGGAGGCATCTATAGGCAACCTTCCTGTAACCATCAAGGATGAGTGAAGCCCCATGGAAGGAGCACTCCCCAGACTCATGCCTGCAAAAGAGGCAGAGTTATAGTTCTTCCCTACTTGGAACATCAATATTTCTATGGATAAAGAAGGTGCCTGTCTGACCTGAATAGCTTAAACACAGAGATAGGAGTGAGGCTGTGAGGTGAATAGCATTACTGCTGACCTGGTAGGGAGCTGAGGGAGCTCCAACTCTTCACCTTGATAAAATCTCAGTACATCTAATTGAGAACTCCTCTCATCAAGGGTGGGACATCAGCCCACAATTAGGTGTTACATCTACCCACCTTCCTTAGCTACAGCCAGTACTTACCCAGGGATACCTCACTGATAGGCCTGAAACCTGAATAATCAACTCAGTAAATAAAATACTGGGGAAAAATTAAACCATGAATGCAAACCATGAGAGAATGAGATAATTTTCAAGAGATTCCTGCCATTGCAGGAACTGCAACTCCATAGGAGACAATAAACTCACCCATACGCCAAGCACATAACTACTATAAACAGCATCAGGGAAAGCCAGCACACAATGACTCTATAACTAAGAAGTTTATACAGAGTCTTCATCTCTATGAGCACCAATAATCAAATTAGGCTAAAATAAACATTAAAGTCTGATCCTTAAGGAAGAAAAATATACAATTTTTTCTAAAAGTCCAATTAAAAAAAATTCAAAAACAATTTGAAGAAATATTCTACCCAAATGAAAAAGAAAAAAACCAGAAAAGTAATTTTGGTAATATGAAAGAAATATTGTTCTATAATGCCCTCAAAAATTCACATTAGATCCCCAGCAATGGATTCAAACCAAGAAAATATCTCTGAAGTGCCAGATAAATAATTGAGAAGATTGATTACTAAACAACTAAAGGAGATACCAGGGAAAGGTGACAACCAACTTAAAAAAATACAGGCTATAGATGAAACAATTTCCAGAGGAATAGATATAAAGATAAAAAACTATCATAACTTCTGGAAATAAAAAGTACACTTAGGGAAATACAAAATGCAGTAGAAACTTTCAACAATAGGCTAGAAGAAGTAGAAGAAAGACCTTCAGCTCTAGAAGACAAGGCTTTCAAATTAACCCAATTAGACAAAGTCAAAGAAAAAATAATAAAAATTTAACAAAGTCTCCAAGAAATACGGAATTATGTTAAAGAGACAAACTTAAGAATAATTGGTGTTTCTGAGAAAGAAGAGACCTTTGAAAATTTTGAAAACTGAGTTGAGGGAATAATTGAGGAAATCTTCCCTGGCCTTGCTAAAGATCTAGATATCTAAATACAAGAAGCCCAAAGAACTCCTTTGAAACTCAACCCAAAATGATCATCATCAATCACACAGTCATCAGCTTATCTAAAGTCAAGATGAAGGAAAGAATCTTAAGAGCTATGAGACAAAAGCATTGGATAACCTATTAAAAATCCCTGTCAGATTAATACTATATTTCTCAGCAGAAACCTTAAAAGCCAGAAGGGATTGGGGTTCTGTCTTTAGCCTCCTTAAACAAAATAATTGCCAATCAATAATTTCATATCTAGCAAAACTGAGCCTCATAGATAAAAAGGGGTTATACATTTTTTTCAGACAAACAAATGTTGAGAGAATTTGCAAAATATGAGAAAAGGAATTCTAAATCTTGGAATGATTTTGGGGCTAATAAGGAAATCAGAATGTGAATTAAAAAATTCTGTGAATTGAATGAAAATAGTGACACAACTTATTAAAACTTCGGGGATACAGCAGAAGCAGTGCTACAAGGAAAGTACATGCCATTAAATGTATACATTAGAAAGTCTCAAAGAGCACAAAAAAACAGTCTGAGTTCACACATCAAAGAATTAGAGAAAAAAGAACAAACTAAACTCAAACCCAGCAGAAGGAAAAGAAACAAAAAAACAACAAAGATCTGAGCAGAATGAAATAAAATTGAAAAAATACTACAAAAGATAAATGAAAAAAGCTAGTTCTTTGAGAAGATAAACAAAATTGATAGACCATTAGCAAGATTAACTAAGAAAGGGAGAGAGAAGATGCAAATAAACTCAATTAGAAATGAAATGCGAGATATTACAATCAGTACTTCAGAAATACAAAAGACCATTCAAGGCTACTATGGACACCTTTTCACATTCAAACTATTTCTAGTCTAGAGGAGATGAATAAATTCCTGGAAATATACAACCCTCTTAGATTAAATAAGGAAGAAATAGCAACTTTGAACAGACCAAAAACAAGTAGCAAGATTGAACCAGTAATAGAAAGAAAATTGCCATCAGCAACAACAAAAAAATAAACCCAGGACCAGATGGATTCATAGCTGAATTCTATGAGACATTCAAAGAAGAACTGGTACTAATCCTACTACACCTATTCCAACTGATAGAGAGAAAGCAGGAATCCTCCCTAAATTATTCTATGAAGCAAGCATCACCCTAATGCAAAAACAGGAAAGAACATAACAAAAAAAGAAAACTACAGGACAGCATCCCTGATGAACAAAGATGTAGAAATCCTCAACAAAATACTAGCTAACTGAATCCAACAGCATATAAAAAAGATAATACACCATGATCAAGTGGGTTTCATACCAGGGATACAGGTATGGTTTAATATATGCAAGTCAATAAATGTAATATATCACATAAATTGAATTTTAAAAGTTATATGTTTATCTTAATAGATGCAGAAAAAGCATTTTACAAAATCCAGCATCCTGTTTGATAAAAAGCCTCAACAAAATTAGCATAGAAGAGACATACATCAAAGTAATAAAAATTATCAATGACAAACCCACAGCTAACATTATACTGAATGGGAAAATTAAAACATTTCTCCTGAGAACTGGAACGGCAGAAGGATGCCCACTTTCACCACTTCTATTTAGCATAATACTGGAAGCAGTCAGACAAAAGAAAGATATAACGGACATCTAAACTGGAAAAGAGGAACAAACTTTGCTGTTCACTGATGAAATAATCGTATACTCAGAAAACTCTAAAGATGCATCCAAAAAGGTTCTACATGTGATAAATCAATTCAGTAAAGTGTCAGGATACAAGCAAGAAATTGAATAAAATTCCCATAAAAATACCATTATTATTCTTCACAGAACTAGAAAAAACATCTGAAAATTCATATGGAACCAACAAAGAGCCCACATAGCCAAAGCAATACTAAGCAAAAAGAACAAACCTGGAGGCATCACATTACCTGATTTCAAACTATACAACAAGGTTATAGTCATCATAATAGCAGAGTATTGGTATAAAACAGGCACATATACCAATGATGGAACAGAATAGTGAGACCAGAAATAAAGTTAAATACTTACAGCCAACTGATCTTTGAGAAAGAAAGAAAAAAAAAAAACTTAAAGTGGAGAAAGGACACCCTATTCAATAAATTTTGCTGGTAAAACTGGTAAGCCACATGTAAAAGAATAAAACTGGATCTTCATCTTTCACCTTATAAAAAATAACTAAAAATGGATAAAAGACTTAAATCTAAGACCGGAAATCATAAAAACTCTAGAAGATAACTTTGGAAAAACTCTTGTAGACATTGGCTTAGGCAAAGAATTCATGACTAAGATCCCAAAAGTAAATGCAACAAAAACAAAAATAATTAAGGTGGACCTAATTTGCTACAAAGCTTCTGCACATCAAAATAAATAATCATCAGAGTAAACAGACAACCCACAAAATGGAAAAAAAATCTTTGCAAACTACACAACTGTCAAAGGACTAGTATTGAGAATCTACAAGGAACTCAAGCAAATCAACAAGAAACAAAACAACAAATGATTCCATCAAAATTGGGCAAAAATATGTATAGACAATTCTTAAAAGAAGATGTAAATGCAACAAATACAGGAAAATGCTCAATGTTACTAATTATCAGGGAAATGCAAATTAAAACCACAATAAGACACCTGCTTTCCCCTGAAAGGATTAACATAATTTAAAAATAAAGAATAATAAACGCTGGTGTGGTATAAATGGAACACTTTTACACTGCTGGTGGGAATGTAAAATAGTACAGCCACTATGGAAAACAGTATGGAGGTTGCTTAAAGGACTAAAAGAAGAACCAGCAATCCCACTACTTAGTATCTACCCAAGGAAAAGAAGTCATTCTATGTAAAAGCCACATGCATGCTTAATACATTGGTGATAGGTTGATAGGTGCAGCAAACCACCATGGCATACATTTGTCTATTTAAAAAATCTGCACATCCTGCACATGTATCTCAGAAATTAAAATTAAATCAAATTTTAAAAACAAGAAAAGAAAAATCCACAAGCTCATGCATGTTTATAGCAGCACTATTCACAATTGTAAAAATATAGAACCAGCTTAAATGCCCATCAACCAATGAAAATGTGGTATATATACACCAGATAATACTGCTCAGCCATAAAACGGAATGAAATAATGGCCTTTTCAGCAACTTGGATAGAGTTGAAGGCCATTATTCTCAGTAAGTTACTCAGGAATGGAAAAACAAGTATTGTATGTTCTCACTTGTAAGTGGGAGCTAGGCTGTGAGAATGCATAGGCATGAGAAAAATAAAATGGACTTTGGGTACTTGGAGGGGAAGTGTAGAAAGAGGGCAATGGATAAAAGACTACACATTGGGTACAGTTTACACTGCTCAGGTGATGGGTGCACCAAAATCTCAGAATCATCACTAAAGAACTTATCCATGTCACCAAAAGCCACCGTACCCCAAAATCTATTGAAATACAATAAAAAATTTTAAAAGTACCATTAAATGATTATTGAATATAGTCACCCTGTTGGGCTATCGAATATAAGATCTTATTCATTCATCCTATTTTTTTTTTTTGTACCTATTAACCATCTCCATTTTTGAACATCTCCCATTACCCTTCTTAGCCTTGGGTAACCATCATTGCTCTATCTCCATAGGTTCAATTGTTTTAATATTGAGCTCCCACAAATAAGTGAGTATATGTGGTTTGTCCTTCTGTGTTTAGTTTATTTCACTTTAAAAGTTGACTTCCAATTGCATCTATGTGGATGCTAATGGCTGGATTTTATTACTTTTTAGGGTTGAAGAGTACTCCATTGTTTATAGGTACCACATTTTATTTATTCATTCATCTGTTGATAGACATTTAGGTTGCTTACAAATCTTGAACATTGTGAATAGTACTGCCATAAATATGAGCATGCAGATATCATTTTGACACTAATTTTCTTTCTTTTGGGTATATACATAAGAGTACGATTGCTGGATTATATGGTATCTCTATTTTTTAGTTCCTTGAGAAATCTCCAAACTGTTCTCCATAGTGATTGTACTAATTTACATTTCCACAAACAGAGTCCAAGGGTTTCCTTTCATCACATCCTTGTCAGGATTAGTTACTGCCTATCTTTTGGATAAAAGTCGTTTTAACTGGGGTCAGATGATATCTCGTTGTAGTTTTGATTTGCATTTCTCTGATGATCAATAATGTTGAATACGTTTTTATATATCTATTTGCCATTTGTATGTCTTCTTTTGAGAAATGTCTATTCAGATCTTTTGCCCATTTTAATTAGATTATTACTTTGTTTTCTCCTATAGAGTTGTTTGAACATTTTTATATACTGCTTATCAATCCCTTGTCAGAAGGGTAGTTTGCAAATATTTTCTCCCATTCTGTGGGTTGTCTCTTCACTTTGTTGATTGTGTCCTTTGCTGTGTTGAAGCTTTTTAATCTGATGTGATTCTATTTGTCCACGTTCTTTCGGTTGTCTGTGCTTCTGGTATATTACTCAAGAAATCTTTGCTCAGACCAATATCCTGGAGAGTTTTCTCAGTTTTATATTGGCAGATCCATAGTTTGACGACCTAGATTTAAGATTATAATTCGTTTTCATTTGATATATATTTTTTTCTTATTATTATTATTATTATACTTTAAGTTCTGGGGCACATGTGCAGATCATGCAGATTTGTTACATGCGTATACATGTGCCATGGTGGTTTGCTACACCCATCTACCCATCATCTACATTAGGTATTTCTCCTAATGCTATCCCTTCCCCATCCTCCCACCCCCCGACAGGATCAGGTGTGTGATGTTCCCCTCACTGTGCCCATGTGTTTTCATTGTTCAAATCTCACTTATGAGTGAGAACATGTAGTGTTTGGTTTTCTCTTGTTGAGAATGATGGTTTTTAGCTTCATCCATGTCCCTGCAAAGGACATGAAATCATTTTTTTGTGTGTGTGTGGCTGCATAGTATTCCATGGTGTATATGTGCCACAATTTCTTTCTCCAGCCTATCATTGATGGGCATTTGGGTTGGTTTCAAGTCTTTGCCATTGTGAATATTGCCACAATAAACATACATGTGCATGTGTCTTTATAGTAGGATGATTTATAACCACTTGGGTATATATCCAGTAATGGGATTGCTGGGTCAAATGGTATTTCTAGTTCTAGATCCTTGGGGAATCACCACACTGTCTTCCACAATGGTTGAACTAATTTACACTCCCACCAACAGTGTAAAAGCATTTTTATTTCTCCACATCCTCTCCAGCATCTATTGTTTCTTGACTTTTTAATGATCACCATTCTAACTGGTGTGACATCGTATCTCATTGTGGTTTTGATTTGCATTTCTCTAATGACCAGTGATGATGAGCATTTTTTCATATATTTGTTGGTTGCATAAAAGTCTTCTTTTGAGAATCGTATGTTCATATACTTTGCCCACTTTTTGATGGGATTGTTTGTTTGTTTTTTCTTGTAAATTTGTTTAATTCCTTTATAGATTCTGGATATTAGCCCTTTGACAGATGGACAGATTACAAAAATTTTCTCCCGTTGTGTAGGTTGCCTGTTCACTTTGATGATAGTTTCTTTACTGTGCAGAGCTCTTTAGTTTAATTAGATCCCATTTGTCTATTTTGGCTTTTGTTGCTATTACTTTTGGTGTTTTAGTCATGAAGTCTTTGCCCATACCTATGACCTGAATGGTATTGCCTAGGTTTTCTCCTTTATGGTTTTAGGTCTCACATTTAAGTCTTTAATCACTCGAGTTAATTTTTGTGTAAGGTGTACGGAAGGGATCCAGTATCAGCTTTCTGCATATGGCTAGCCAGTTTTCCCAACATCGTTTATTAAATAGGGAATCCTTGCCCCATTGCTTGTTTTTGTCAGGCTACTCAAAGATCAGATCGTTGTAGATGTGTGGTATTATTTCTGAGGCCTCTGTTCTCTGTTCCATTGGTCTATACATCTGTTTTGGTACCAGTACCATGCTGTTTTGGTTGCTGTGGCCTTATAGTATAGTTTGAAGTCAGGTAGCATGATGCCTCCAGTTTTGTTCTTTTTGCTTAGGATTGTCTTGGCTATGAGGGCTCTTTTTTGGTAACATATGAACTTTAAAGCAGTTTTTTCCAATTCTCTGAAGAAACTCGTTGGTAGCTTGATGGGGATGGCATTGAATCTATAAATTACCTTGGGCAGTATGGCCATTTTCACGATATTGATTCTTCCTATCCATGAGCATGGTATGTTCTTCCATTTGTTTGTGTCCTCTTTTATTTCACTGAGCAGTGGTTTGTAGTTCTCCTTGAAGAGGTCCTTTATATTTCTTGTATGTTGTATTCCTAGGTATTTTATTATCCTTGTAGCAACTGTGAATGGGAATTCACTCATGATTTGGTTCTCTGTTTGTCTATTATTGATGTATAGGAATGCCTGTCATTTTTGCCCATTGATTTTGTATCCTGAGGCTCTGCTGAAGTTGCTTATCAGCTTAAGGAGATTTCAGGCTGAGGCAATGGGGTTTTCTAAATATACAATCATGTCATCTGCAAACAGGGACAATTTGACTTCCTCTTTTCCTATTTGAATAATCTTTATTTCTTTCTTTTGTCAGATTGCCCTGGTCAGAACTTCCAATACTATGTTGAGTAGGAGTGGTGAGAGAGGGGCTCCTTGTCTTGTGCTGGTTTCTAAAGGCAATGCTTTCAGCTTTTGCCCATTCATTGTGATGTTGGCTATGGGTTTGTCATAAATAGCTCTTATTTTTTGGAGATATGTTCCATCAATACCCAGTTTATTAAGAGCTTTTATCATGAAGGGATGTTGAATTTTATCAAAGGCTTTTTCTGTGTAAATGAGATAATTATGGGTTTTTTGTCATTGGTTCTGTTTACGTGATGGATTAAATTTATTGATTTGCATATGTTGAACAAGCCTTGCATACCAGGGATGAAGCCGAGTTGATCAAGGTAGATAAGCTTTTTGATGTGCTGTTGTTTTAGGTTTGCCTTTGAGGATTTCTGCATTGATGTTCATCAGGGTTTTTGTCCTAAAACTTTGCTTTTTTGTCGTGTCTCTGCCAGGTTTTGGTTTCAGGATGATTCTGGCATCATAAAATGAGTTTTGGAGAATTTTTCTTTTTCTACAGTTTGAAATACTTTCAGAAGGAATGATACCAGATCCTCTTTGTACCTCTGATAGAATTTGGCTGTGAATCCCTTATGTGCTGGGCTTTTTTGGGGTTGGTAGGCTATTAATTACTGCCTCAATTTCAGAACTTGTTTTTGGCCTATTCAGGAATTTCACTTCTTCCTGGTTTAGTCTTGGGAGGGTGTGTGTGTACAGGAATTTATCTATTTCTTCTAGATTTTCTAGTTTATTTTCATAGAGGTGTTTATAATGTTCTCTGAAGGTAGTTTCTATTTCTGTGGGATTGGTGGTGATATCCTCTTTATCATTTTTTATTGCATCTATTTGATTCTTCTCTCTTTTCTTCTTTATTAGTCTGACTAGTGGTTTATCTATTTTATTGATCTCTGAAAAAAGAAAAAAAAAACAATTCCTGGATTCACTGATTTTTTGAAGGGTTTTTCGTGTCTCTATTACCTTTGGTTCTGCCCTAATCTTCATTATTTCTTTTCTTATGCTAGCTTTTGGCTTCTCTAGTTCTTTTTATTTTGATGTTAAGGTGTTGATTTTAGATCTTTCCGCTTTCTCTTGTGAGCATTAAGTGCTATGAATTTCCATGTACACACTGTTTTAAATGTGTCCCAGAGATTCTGGTATGTTGTGTGTTTGTTCTCATTGGTTTCAAAGAACATCTTTATTTCTGCCTTCATTTCGTTATTTACCCAGTAGTCATTCAGGAGCAGGTTGTACAGTTTCCATGTAATGGTGTGATTTTGAGTGAGTTTCTTACTCCTGAGTTCTACTTTTATTGCACTGTGGTCTGAAAACCTGTTTGTTATTATTTCCATTATTTTGCATTTGCTGGGGAGTGTTTTACTTTCAATTATTCAGTCAATTTTAGAACAAGTCTGATGTAGTGCTGAGAAGAATGTATATTCTATTGATTTGGGGTGGAGAGTTCTGTAGATGTCTATTAGGTCCACTTGGTTTCGAGCTGAGTTCAAGCCCTGGATATCCTTGTTAATTTTCTGTCTCGTTGATCTGTCTAATATTGACAGTGGGGTGTTAAAGTCTCCTATTATTATTCTGTGGGAGTCTAAGTCTTTTTCTAGGTCTTTAAGAACTGGCTTTATGAAACTGGGTGCTCCTGTATTGGATGCATATATATTTAGGATTGTTAGCTCTTCTTGTTGCATTGATCTTTTTACCATTATGTATTGTCCTTCATTTTCTCTTTTGATCTTTGTTGGTTTAGTTTGTTTTATGAGAGACTAGGGTTGCAACTCCTGCCTTTTGCTTTCCATTTGCTTGGTAAATCTTCCTCCATCCCTTTATTTTGAACCCATATGTGTCTTTGTACATGAGATGGGTCTCCTGAATACAGCACATCGAAGGGTTTTGACTCTATCCAATTTGCCAGTCTGTGTCTTTTAATTGGGGCATTTATGGGTTAATATTGTTATGTGTGAATTTGATCCTGTCATTATGATGCTAGCTGGTTATTTTGCCCATTAGTTGATGTAGCTTCTTCATAGCCTCGATGGTACAATTTGGAATTTTTGGCTGTGGCTGGTGCTGGTGGTTCCTTTCCATGTTTAGTGTTTCCTTGAGGAGTTCTTGTAAGGCAGGCCTGGTGGTTACAAAATCTTTCAGTGTTTGCTTGTGTGTAAAGGATTTTATTTCTCCTTCGCTTATGTAACTTAGTTTGGCTGAATATAAAATTCTGGGTTGAAAATTCTTTTCTTTAAGGATGTTGAATATTAGCCCCCACTCTCTTCTGGCTTGTAGGGTTTCTCCAGAGATATCTGCTGTTAGGCTGATGGGCTTCTATTTATGGGTAACCCGACCTTCCTCTCTGATTGGGCTTAATATTTTTTCCTTCATTTCAACCTTGGTGAATCTGACGATTATGTGTCCAGGGGTTGTGCATCTTGAGGAATATCTTTGCGGTGTTCTCTGTATTTCCTGAATTTGAATGTTGGCCTGCCCTCCTAGGTTGGGGAAGTTCTCCTGGATAATATCCTGAAGAGTGTTTTCCAACTGGGTTCCATTCTCACCATCACTTTCAGGTACACCGGTCAAACATAGATTTGGTCTTTTCACATAGTCCTATATTTCTTGGAGGCTTTGTTTGTTTCTTTTCACTCTTTTTTTTTTTTCTCTAATCTTGTCTTCTCACTTCATTTTATTGAGTTGATCTTAAATCTCCAATATCCTTTCTTCCACTTGATTAATTCAGCTATTGATACTTGTGTATGCTTCATGAAGTTCTAGTGCTGTGTTTTTCAGTTCCATCAGGTCATTTATGTTCTTCTCTAAGCTGGTTATTCTAGTTAGCAATTTATCTAACCTCTTTTCATTGTTCTTATCTTCCTTGCATTGGGTTAGAACATGCTTCTTTAGCTCAGAGGAGTTTGTTATTACCCACCTACTGAAGCCAACTTCTGTTAATTCATCAAACTCATTCTCCATCCGTTTTTGTTCCCTTACTGGTGAGGAGTTGTGATCCTTTGGAGGAGAAGAGGGATTCCAGTTTTTGGAATTTTCAGCCTTCTTGTGCTGGCTTCTCCCTATCTTCATGGATTTACTTACCTTTGGTCTTTGATGCTGGTGATGTTGATACTATTCCTTTCTGTTTGTTAGTTTTCTTTTTAACAGTCAGGTCCCTCTGCTGCTGATCTGCTGGAGTTTGCTGGAGGTCCATTCCAGACCCTATTTGCATGGGTTTCACTAGTACAGGCTGCAGAACAACAAAGATTGCTCCCTGTTCCTACCTCTGGAAGCTTCATCCCAGAGGGGCACAGGCCAGATACCAGCCAGAGCTCTCCTGTATGAGGTGTCTGTTTGTCCCTACTGGATTGTGTCTCCCTGTCTGGATATATGAGGGTTCAGGGACCCACTTGAGGAGGTAGTCTGTCCCTTATCAGTGCTCAAACGCTGTGCTGGGAGAAAAACTGCTCTCTTCAGAGCTGTCAGGCAGAGACGTTTAAGTCTCCTGCAGTTGTGCCCACAGCCGCCCCTTCTCCCAGGGGCTCTGTCCCAGAGAGCTGAGGTGGGCTCTGCCCATTTCAAACTTCCCTACCGCTTAGTTTACGCTGTGAGGGTAAAACCGCCTACTTAAGCCTCAGCAATGATGGATGCCCCTTCCCCCACCAACTTGGAGCATCCCAGGTAGACCTCAGACTTCTGTTCTAGCAGCTAGAATTTCAAACCAGTGGATCTTAGCTTGCTGGGCTCTGTGGGGATGATCAAAGATCAGATGGTTGTAGATGTGTCATTATTTCTGAGGCCTCTGTTCTGTTCCATTGGTTTATATATCTGTTTTATTACCAGTACCATGCTGTTTTGGTTACTGTAGCCTTGTAGTATAGTTTGAAGTCAGGTCACATGGTGCCTCCAGCTAGGAAGAATCAATATTGTGAAAATGGCCATACTTCCCAAAGTAATTTATAGATTCAATGCTATCACCATGAAGTTACTCTTGACTTTCTTCACAGAACTAGAAAGAAACTACTTTAAATTTCATATGGAACCAAAAAAGAGCCCATGGTAGCCAAGACAATCCTAAGTATACCATCCTTTCTAAGAAGGCTTTCCAGTTATTTGGAAGGACCTGAGTTTTGTGATCTAAGTTTTTGGTCCCTACAGATGTATCCACATCATGGAGTATCCCAAGTTCAGTAGTGCTGTGGGTCTTGCAGACTCATTGAGATATTACATTGCAGGACTTGGATAAGATCCAGAAGAATTTTCTTGATTTCCAGGCAGAGACCCTTATTCTCTTCCCATACTTTTTTTTTTTTTTTTGAAATAAATGAAATCTCTCTCTCTCTCTCTCTCTGTGATGAGCTGCCTGGAGCTAGGGATAGACTGACACAAGCAATCCTATAGCCACTGTTACTGGGACTAGTCTGGGTGAAACCTGAACCCCGCATGCACTTGGTCTTGCTCAAGGTCTCCTTTGACCACTACCTGGCTACTGCTTATGTTTCTTCAAGGCACTATGGCTTTATAATCAGTAGGTGCCAGTGCCAGGCAGCCATGTGTCCTCCTCTTCAGAGAAGCAAGTTCTCTTCAGCCCTGGGTGGGTCCAAAGATTCTGTCTAGGAGCCATGGCCTAGAGTCAGAAATTTTAGAAATTTACTTGGTTCTCTAGTCTGTTGTGGCTGACCCCACATGTAAACCCCAGGATGAAGTCCTTTCCATTCTTTATGCTCCTTTATACAGGCAGAAGAGTCTCTTCCCATGGCCACCACCACTTCAGGCTCATGGGAAGTAATCCTAGGCTACCACAAATGTTCACTTAAGGCCCAAGACCTGTTCAGTCAGCTTGTGGTGAATGCTTCCAGGTCTGGAACGTGCCCTTCAGAGCAATGGGCTCCCCTATGGCATAGGGCAAGTTCAGAAATGCTTCCCAAGAGCCAAGGCCTGGAACTGGGAACCCCAAGAGCCTGCTTGATGCTTTACCCCATTGTGTTCAAGTTGTTACCTAAGCTTCAAGACAGAATCTCCTTTAATTTTCTCTCTACTTTTCTCAAGGAAAAGATGTCTCTCCCCATAGCCACCATGATTGGGAATGTGCTGAGTCACACATGAAGCCAGCACATCTCAGAGCCTTACCCAAGGCACATGACTTATACTACCTGGACCTCACTGTTGATTATTCAGTGAAAAAGGACTATTTTGTCAGCAAGTAATGAATGTTGCCAGCACTTGGTCCTTTCTCAGTTGATTTCCTGGCCTAGAATATGTCTAGAAATGGCATCCAGGAGCCAGTGCCTAAAATGAAGATCTCCCAACTCTTCCTGGTGCCAAATTTTACTGTGGCTGAGCAGGTATATAAGTTGCAAAACAAGCTTTTTTTCAAAAACATTATTTGTAATATTTATAAATTATTTTAAATTATTCCCTCTCCTTTAGCAGAAATGCCCTGACAGATCATGTGCCCCCTCAAGTTCCCTGGCTCTGAGATCAGCACAGCACTAGGATATACCTAGGAATTGCAGTCTTTGTGGCCTAGACTGAATTTCAGGTTTATTTAGGACCTCGAACTACTTTAGCGTGCAGTGGCTAGGCTTGCAGAAACTTAAGGTCTGACTGCTGAGATAGGCCATTTCCCTCTGGCTAGGGGTCCTATAAATGCTCCCTCTGTGGGCACTGGCTGAGTTCTGACTGGTTTCTTTTCACTGCAACAGGATAGCACTGTGTTCCAATGCAAAGTGTCGCAGTTAGTGTGCTCTCCCTCTCTCACATGCACAGATTCTCTCTCTGAGCCACACGGCTACTGCTGAGTGGGGAAGGAGTGGTGTTAGTAATTCAAGATTGGCTTTCCTACCCTTCTTTGTGCCTCTTTCAGTGATATGAAGTTAAAATCAGGTACAGATTGCTCACCTGATTTTTGGTTCTAATAGCGGTTCCTTTTTTGATGTAGATACTTGTTAATTTTGGTGTTCCTGTGGGGAGGATGATTGGCAGATGCTTCTATTTGGCTATCTTGTTCTGTCCCATAAAAAAATAATTTTTCTAATAGAGAAATTGTTTTGCTAGATACAAGATTATGTCTTCTGCAAAGAGAGACACAAATATTTTCTTGCCTCATTGCCTTAGCTAGAACTTCTAGTACAATGTTGAATAGAAAGGACAATAGAGGGCATTTTTTTCTTATTCCTGATCTTCTTCAGTCTTAGCATGCGAGTTAATTTTGTTGGCTATCAGTTTTTCATAGATACATTTTCCCAAGTTGAGAAATTGTATTTCTTTTTTTTTTTTTAACTTTTAAAACTTAAATTTATTTAAAAAGGAAACGCCACGTTCCTGACATGAATGGAGAAATCCATGCTATTTTTCCTTCTTCTTCTTCCATGAGCATCAGTGATTCTTTTTTTTTAAATTTTTTTATTTTTTAAATTTATTTATTATTATTATACTTTAAGTTGTAGGGTACATGTGCATAACGTGCAGGTTTGTTACATATGTATACTTGTGCCATGTTGGTGTGCTGCACCCATCAACTCGTCATTTACATCAGGTATAACTCCCAATGCAATCCCTCCCCCCTCCCCCCTCCCCATGTTAGGCCCCTGTGTGTGATGTTCCCCTTCCTGAGTCCAAGTGATCTTATTGTTCACTTCCCACCTATGAGTGAGAACATGCGGTGTTTGGTTTTCTGTTCTTGTGATAGTTTGCTAAGAATGATGGTTTCCAGCTGCATCCATGTCCCTACAAAGGACACAAACTCATCCTTTTTGATGGCTGCATAGTATTCCATGGTGTATATGTGCCACATTTTCTTAATCCAATCTGTCACTGATGGACATTTGGGTTGATTCCAAGTCTTTGCTATTGTGAATAGTGCCACAATAAACATACGTGTGCATGTGTCTTTATAGCAGCATAATTTATAATCCTTTGGGTATATACACAGTAATGGGATGGCTGGGTCATATGGTACATCTAGTTCTACATCCTTGAGGAATCGCTATACTGTTTTCCATAATGGTTGAACTAGTTTACAATCCCACCAACAGTGTAACAGTGTTCCTATTTCTCCACATCCTCTCCAGCACCTGTTGTTTCCTGACTTTTTAATGATCGCCATTCTAACTGGTGTGAGATGGTATCTCATTGTGGTTTTGATTTGCATTTCTCTGATGGCCAGTGATGATGAGCATTTTTTCATGTGTCTGTTGGCTGTATGAATGTCTTCTTTTGAGAAATATCTGTTCATATCCTTTGCCCACTTTTTGATGGGGTTGTTTTTTTTTTTTCTTGTAAATTTGTTTGAGTTCTTTGTAGGTTCTGGATATTAGCTCTTTGTCAGATGAGTAGATTGCAAAAATTTTCTCCCATTCTGTAGGTTGCCTGTTCACTCTGCTGGTAGTTTCTTTTGCTGTGCAGAAGCTCTTTAGTTTAATGAGATCCCATTTGTCAATTTTGGCTTTTGCTACTGTTGCTTTTGGTGTTTTAGACATGAAGTCTTTGCTCATGCCTATGTCCTGAATGCTACTACCTAGGTTTTCCTCTAGGATTTTTATGGTATTAGGTCTAACATTTAAGTCTCTAATCCATCTTGAATTAATTTTCGTATAAGGAGTAAGGAAAGGATCCAGTTTCAGCTTTCTACTTATGGCTAGCCAATTTTCCCAGCACCATTTATTAAATAGGGAATCCTTTCCCCATTTCTTGTTTTAGTCAGGTTTGTCAAAGATCAGATGGCTGAAGATGTGTGGTATTATTTCTGAGGACTCTGTTCTGTTCCATTGGTCTATATCTCTGTTTTGGTACCAGTACCATGCTGTTTTGGTTACTGTAGCCTTGTAGTATAGTTTGAAGTCAGGTAGCGTGATGCCTCCAGCTTTGTTCTTTTGACTTAGGATTGTCTTGGAGATGCGGGCTCTTTTTTGGTTCCATATGAACTTTAAAGTAGTTTTTTCCAATTCTGTGAAGAAACTCATTGGTAGCTTGATGGGGATGGCATTGAATCTATAAATTACCTTGGGCAGTATGGCCATTTTCACGATATTGATTCTTCCTATCCATGAGCATGGCATGTTCGTCCATTTGTTTGTGTCCTCTTTTATTTCACTGAGCAGTGGTTTGTAGTTCTCCTTGAAGAGGTCCTTTACATCCCTTGTAAGTTGGATTCCTAGGTATTTGATTCTCTTTGAAGCAATTGTGAATGGAAGTTCATTCCTGATTTGGCTCTCTGTTTGTCTGTTACTTGTGTATAAGAATGCTTGTGATTTTTGCACATTAATTTTGTATCCTGAGACTTTGCTGAAGTTGCTTATCAGCTTAAGGAGATTTTGGGCTGAGACAATGGGGTTTTCTAAATATACAATCATGTCATCTGCAAACAGGGACAGTTTGACTTCTTCTTTTCCTAACTGAATACCCTTGATTTCTTTCTCTTGCCTAATTGCCCTAGCCAGAACTTCCAACACTATGTTGAATAGGAGTGGTGAGAGAGGGCATCCCTGTCTTGTGCCAGTTTTCAAAGGGAATTTTTCCAGTTTTTGCCCATTCAGTATGATAATGGCTGTGGGTTTGTCATAAATAGCTCTTATTATTTTGAGGTACGTTCCATCAATACCGAATTTATTGAGCATTTTTAGCATGAAGGGCTGTTGAATTTTGTCAAAAGCCTTTTCTGCATCTATTGAGATAATCATGTGGTTCTTGTCTTTGGTTCTGTTTATATGCTGGATTATGTTTACTGATTTGCGAATGTTGAACCAGCCTTGCATCCCAGGGATGAAGCCCACTTGATCATGGTGGATAAGCTTTTTGATGTGTTACTGGATCCGGTTTGCCAGTATTTTATTGAGGATTTTTGCATCGATGTTCATCAGGGATATTGGTCTAAAATTCTCTTTTTTTGTTGTGTCTCTGCCAGGCTTTGGTATCAGGATGATGTTGGCCTCATAAAATGAGTTAGGGAGGATTCCCTCTTTTTCTATTGATTGGAATAGTTTCAGAAGGAATGGTACCAACTCCTCCTTGTACCTCTGGTAGAATTCAGCTGTGAATCCATCTGGTCCTGGACTTTTATGGTTGGTAGGCTATTAATTATTGCCTCAATTTCAGAGCCTGCTATTGGTCTATTCAGGGATTCAACTTCTTCCTGGTTTAGTCTTGGAAGAGTGTAAGTGTCCGGGAAATTATCCATTTCTTCTAGATTTTCCAGTTTATTTGCGTAGAGGTGTTTATAGTATTCTCTGATGGTAGTTTGTATTTCTGTGGGGTCGGTGGTGATATCCCCTTTATCATTTTTAATTGCGTCGATTTCATTCTTCTCTCTTTTCTTCTTTATTAGTCTTGCTAGTGGTCTGTCAATTTTGTTGATCTTTTCAGAAAACCAACTCGTGGATTCATTGATTTTTTGGAGAGTTTTTTGTGTCTCTATCTCCTCCAGTTCTGCTCTGATCTTAGTTATTTCTTGCCTTCTGCTAGCTTTCGAATGTGTTTGCTCTTGCTTCTCTAGTTCTTTTAATTGCGATGTTAGAGTGTCAATTTTAGATCTTTCCTGCTTTCTCTTGTGGGCATTTAGTGCTATAAATTTCCCTCTACACACTGCTTTAAATGTGTTCCAGAGATTCTGGTATGTTGTATCTTTGTTCTCATTGGTTTCAAAGAACATCTTTATTTCTGCCTTCATTTCGTGATGTACCCAGTAGTCATTCAGGAGCAGGTTGTTCAGTTTCCAGGTAGTTGAGCGGTTTTGATTGAGTTTCTTAGTCCTGAGTTCTAGTTTGATTGCACTGTGGTCTGAGAGACAGTTTGTTATAATTTCTGTTCTTGTACATTTGCTGAGGAGTGCTTTACTTCCAATTATGTGGTCGATTTTGGAGTAAGTACGATGTGGTGCTGAGAAGAATGTATATTCTGTTGATTTGGGGTGGAGAGTTCTATAGATGTCTATTAGGTCTGCTTGCTGCAGAGATGAGTTCAATTCCTGGATATCCTTGTTAACTTTCTGTCTCGTTGATCTGTCTAATGTTGACAGTGGAGTGTTGAAGTCTCCCATTATTATTGTATGGGAGTCTAAGTCTCTTTGTAAGTCTCTAAGGACTTGCTTTATGAATCTGGGTGCTCCTGTATTGGGTGCATATATATTTAGGATAGTTAGCTCTTCCTGTTGAATTGATCCCTTTACCATTATGTAATGGCCTTCTTTGTCTCTTTTGATCTTTGATGGTTTAAAGTCTGTTTTATCAGAGATTAGTATTGCAACCCCTGCTTTTTTTTGTTCTCCATTTGCTTGGTAAATCTTCCTCCATCCCTTTATTTTGAGCCTATGTATGTCTCTGCGTGTGAGATGGGTCTCCTGAATACAGCAGACTGAAGGGTCTTGACTCTTTATCCAGTTTGCCAGTCTGTGTCTTTTAATTGGAGCATTTAGTCCATTTACATTTAAGGTTAAGATTGTTATGTGTGAACTTGATCCTGCCATTATGATATTAACTGGTTATTTTGCTTGTTCGTTGATGCAGTTTCTTCCTAGCCTCAATGGTCTTTACATTTTGGCATGTTTTTGCAATGGCTAGTACCGGTTGTTCCTTTCCATGTTTAGTGCTTCCTTCAGGGTCTCTTGTAAGGCAGGCCTAGTGGTGACAAAATCTCTAAGCATTTGCTTATCTGTAAAGGATTTTATTTCTCCTTCACTTATGAAACTTAGTTTGGCTGGATATGAAATTCTGGGTTGAAAATTCTTTTCTTTAAGAATGTTGAATATTGGCCCCCACTCTCTTCTGGCTTGTAGAGTTTCTGCCTAGAGATCTGCTGTTAGTCTGATGGGCTTCCGTTTGTGGGTAACCTGACCTTTCTCTCTGGCTGCCCTTAAGACTTTTTCCTTCATTTCAACTTTGGTGAATCTGGCAATTATGTGTCTTGGAGTTGCTTTTCTCGAGGAGTATCTTTGTGGCGTTCTCTGTATTTCCTGGATTTGAATGTTGACCTGCCCTACTAGGTTGGGGAAGTTCTCCTGGATGATATCCTGAAGAGTGTTTTCCAACTTGGTTCCATTTTCCCCCTCACTTTCAGGCACCCCAATCAGACGTAGATTTCATCTTTTTACATAATCCCATACGTCTTGCAGGCTTTGTTCATTTCTTTTTCTTCTTTTTTCTTTTGGTTTCTCTTCTTGCTTCATTTCATTCATTTGATCCTCAATCGCAGATACTCTTTCTTCCAGTTGATCGAGTCGGTTACTGAAGCTTGTGCATTTGTCACGTATTTCTCGTGTCATGGTTTTCATATCATTCATTTCATTTATGACCTTCTCTGCATTAATTACTCTAGCCATCAATTCTTCCACTTTTTTTTCAAGATTTTTAGTTTCTTTGTGCTGGGTACGTAATTCCTCCTTTAGCTCTGAGAAGTTTGATGGACTGAAGCCTTCTTCTCTCATCTAGTCAAAGTCTTTCTCTGTCCAGCTTTGATCCGTTGCTGGCGATGAGCTGCGCTCCTTTGCCAGGGGAGATGCGCTCTTATTTTTTGAATTTCTAGCTTTTCTGCCCTGCTTTTTCCCCATATTTGTGGTTTTATCTGCCTCTGGTCTTGATGATGGTGATGTACTGATGGGGTTTTGGTGTAGGTGTCCTTCCTGTTTGATAGTTTTCCTTCTAACAGTCAGGACCCTCAGCTGTAGGTCTGTTGGAGATTGCTTGAGGTCCACTCCAGACCCTGTTTGCCTGGGTATCAGCAGCAGAGGCTGCAGAAGATAGAATATTTCTGAACAGCGAGTGTACCTGTCTGATTCTTGCTTTGGAAGCTTCCTCTCAGGGGTGTACTCCACCCTTTGAGGTGTGGGGTGTCAGACTGCCCCTAGTGGGGGATGTCTCCCATTTAGGCTACTCAGGGTTCAGGGACCCACTTGAGCAGGGAGTCTGTCCCTTCTCAGATCTCAACCTCCATGTTGGGAGATCCACTGCTCTCTTCAAAGCTGTCAGACAGAGTCGTTTGCGTCTGCAGAGGTTTCGGCTGCGTTTGTTATTGCCCTGTCCCCAGAGGTGGAGTCTACAGAGACAGGCAGTTTTCCTTGAGCTGCTGTGAGCTCCACCCAGTTCGAGCTTCCCAGCAGCTTTGTTTACCTACTTAAGCCTCAGTAATGGCGGGCGCCCCTCCCCCAGCCTCGCTGCTGCCTTGCCGGTAGATCACAGACTGCTGTGCTAGCAATGAGGGAGGCTCCTTGGGTGTGGGACTCTCCCGGCCGGGTTTGAGATATGATTTCCTGTTGTGCCTGTTTGCTTAAAGCACAGTATTGGGGTGGGAGTTACCTGATTTTCCAGGTGTTGTGTGTCTCAGTCCCCCTGGCTAGGAAAAGGGATTCCCTTCCCCCTTGCGCTCCCCAGGTGAGGCAATGCCTCGCCCTGCTTCAGCTCTCGCTGGTTGGGCTGCAGCAGCTGACCAGCACCGATCGTCCGGCACGCCCCAGTGAGATGAACCCAGTACCTCAGTTGAAAATGCAGAAATCACTGGTCTTCTGTGTCGCTCGCGCTGGGAGTTGGAGACTGGAGCTGTTCCTATTCGGCCATCTTGCTCCGCCCCGAGAAATTGTATTTCTATTCACAGTTTAAGGTTTTTTAAAAACTATAAATTATGCAGAGGTATTGGTTTTGGTCAGGTATTTTTCTGCATCTGTTTAGGTGGTTATGTGGTTGTATTCTTTATTCTACTGTTGTAGTGTATTACATTAATTGACTTTTGTATGTTAGTCCAATCTTACCTTCCTAGGATCAACCTCATTTGTCAATGGTGTATAATATTTCAAATAAATTGCTGTATTTAGTTTTGTAATTTAAAAATTTTTTTTCCTCTTCATCAGGAATTGAACTCTGGTCTCCTGTATAGCAAGTTTGCTAGTATTTTTTTTTGAGGATTTCAGGATTTTGGTGTCTATATTCATAAAATATGTTGGTCCTAAATTAGCTATTCTTGTCATGTCTTTGTCTAGATTTAGGATGTATGTAAGATTGGTCTCATTGGGTAAGTTGAGTGGTGTTCTTCCCTTTCTGTATTATGGAAGAGTTTGTGAAGATTGATATTAATTCTTCAAATATTTAATAATAACTTTTTAGCGAATCCACCTGGTTCTGGACTTTTTTGTGTGGTTAAGGTTTTCTAATCACTAATTCAATCTCCTTACTTGTTTCAAGTCTCTTCATGATTGTCAGTTGCTTCTTGAGTCAGTTTTGATACTTGCACCTTTTTAGAATTTGAGAATTTTATTTAAGTTATATAATATGCTAGTATATAGCTAATAGTATTCCCTTATAATTCATTATATTTTTGTAAAGTTAATGATATGCTAGTTATGTAATTTATAATTTTTATAATTTGAATCTTATCTTTTGTTTTGTGTTTTGGAGTTTCTTTTTGGTAACTCTAGCTAATGATTGCCAATTTTGTTAATCTTTTTGATGAGTTAACTTTTGAATTCACAGATTTTCATTTTTGCTTTTTTATTCTCTATTTTATTAACTTGTGCTCTAATCTATATTGGTTTCTTTCTTCTTGTTATTTTGAGATTAGTTTTCTCTTCTTGTTCTAGTGTCTTAAGGGGAAAATTTAGGTTATTGGCTTGATTTCCTTTCTTGAGGTAGATATTTGCCTATGTAAATTTTCCTTTGAGTGCTAGTTTTGCTGTACCCCATTTTGTTTCCTAAATCTCTCATGTTTTTTTTTTCAACTTTTCTTCTGTTTTCTTTTGCTTTAAGTAAATATATTCTAGTGTAACATGTGCATTCTTTTAATAATTACTTCTCACTATACATTTTAAAAGTTATTTTTTAGTGGTTGCTCTAGAATTACCATATTAATTTTAATTTTTTCATATTGAGCATTTTTATATTAGCTTAATTCTAATGTTATAAAATAATCCTCCTATGAAGATTTGTTTCTTTTTTGTGTTATTATTCTTATACTTTTTATAAATACTGTATTATTTATTTTTATTACTATTATTTTTATTTTAACACATTTTTGTGGGTACATAGTAGATGTATATATTTCTGAGGTACATTAGATGTTTTGATAAAGGCATTCAATGTGAAATAAGGACATCATAGGGAATGTATTCATCCTGCCAAGCATTTCTTTTTTTGTGTTACAAATGATCCAATTACACTTTTCAAGTTAGTTAAAAATGTACAATTTGAGTCATTATTGACTATAGTTGCCCTATTGTGCTATCAAACAGTAGGTCTTATTAAATTTTTGTAGCTTTTTTTATTCTTTATCCCTACCGCCTTCCTGACTCACCACTACCTTTACCAGAGGCTAACAATTCTTCAACTCTCTATATCCATGAGTTCAATTGTTTTGATTTTTAGATCCCAAAAATAAGTAAGAACATGTGATGTTTGTCTTTCTGTGACTGGTTTATTTTACTTAACATAATGATCCCCGGTTTCACCCATATTGTTGGAAATGACTGAATCTCATTCCTTTTTATGAATAGTACTCTATTGTGTATATGACCAAACTTTCTCTATTTATCTGTTGACAGACACTTAGGTTGCTACTAAATCTTAGTTTTTGCAAGCAGTGCTGCAACAAACATAGAAGTACACATATCTCTTTGATATACTGATTTAGTTTTTTGGGGGTATATACCGAGCAATAGAATTGCTGGATCACTGGTAGTTCTATTTGTAGTTTGTTGAGGCACCTCCAAACTGTTCTCCATAGTGGTTGTATTAATTTACACTTCCATCAATGGTGTACAAGGCTTCCTTTTCTCCACATGCTTTGCCAGCATTTGTTTTTGTCTGTCTTTTGGATGTAAGTCATTTTTACTGGAGAGAGAAGATATTTTGTTGCAGTTTTGGATTTGCACTTCTCTGATGATCAGTGATGTTGAGCACCTTTCCATGTGCCTGTTTGCCATTTGTATACCATCTTTTGAGAAATGTCTGTTTAAATCTTTTCCCCATCTTGTATTACTTTTTTCTTGTTTTTTGTTTATTCTTTAACCATCCCTACCTCTTTCTTGGCTCATCACTACCTTTACCAGAGGTAAAGCTAAAAAAATTTATAAGATTTTAATTTTTTTCTACAGATTTGTTGAATTTCTTTTATATTCTGATTTTTAATCCTTGGTCAGATGGGTACTGTGCAAATGTTTTCTCCCATTCTGTGGATTGTCTCTTCACATTGTTGCTGGAATCCTCTGCTGTGCAGAAGCTTCTTTACTTGATGTGATTCCATTTGCCCATTTTTGCTTTGGTTGTCTTTACTTGTGGAGTATTACTCAAGAAATCTTTATCCAGACCAATGTCCTAGGGGGTTTCATCAATTTTCTTGTAGTAGTTTCATAGTTTGAGGTCTTAGGTTTAAGTATTTAATTCATTTTGATTTTATTTTTGTATATCATGATAGATAGGAGTCTGGTTTTATTCTTCTGCATACAAATATCCGATTTTCCCAGCACCATTTATTGAAGAGACTATCTTTTTCCCAGTGTAAGTTCTATCTTGTTACCTTTGTCAAAAATGAGTTCACTGTGAGTGTGTGAATTTGTTTTTGGGTTATCTATTTTGTTCTGTTTATTTATGTGTCTGGTTTATGCCTGTACCATGATGTCTTAGTTACTGTATCTCTGTAGCATAATTTGATGTCAAGAAATGTGATTCCTCCAGTTTTGTTATTTTTGGTTAGAATAGCCCTGACTATTTTTGGTCTTTTGTGTTTCTATGTATATTTTAGCACTTTTTTTTTTTTTTTGTGAAGAATGTCATTTATATTTGGATAGGTTTGCATTGAATTTGTGGATTTCTTTGGGTAGTATGGACATTTTAACAATATTGATTCTTCCAATTTGTAAATATGGCATATTATTCCATATTCTGGTGTCCTCTTCAATTTTTTATCAGTGTTTTATAATTTTCATTATAGAGATCTTTTATTTCTTTGGTTAAGCTAATTGATAAGTATTTAATTTATATTTGGGAATTGTAAATAGGATTACAATTTTTATTTTTTCACATTGCTCACTATTGTTACATAGAAATGCTACTGATTTTTTTATGTTGATTTTGTGTCTTTCTACTTTATTAAATTTTTTTATCAGTTCTTATAGTTTTCCTGTGGAGTCTTTAGTTTTTTTCAAATATAAGATTATATCACCTACAAAGAATAATTAGACGATTCCTTTTCTAAATTAATGTCCTTTTTTTTCTCTTCTCCAATTGCTCTAGGTGGAACTTCCAGTACTATGTTGAATAACAGTGGTGAAAGTGGGCATTCTCATGTGTTTTAAATCTTAGAGAAAAACTTTTCAATTTTTCTCCATTTAGTATGATACTAGTTGTGGGTCTGGTGTATATGTCTTTTATTATCTAAACTTTCTTCTAGGCCAGTTACTTGAGAGTTTGTATAATGAAGAAAAGTTGAATTTTATTCAATGATTTTTTTCAGCTTCAAATGAAATAATCCTATGGTTTATATCCTCATTTTGTTGATATGACGTATCAAATCATTTTATTTGCCTATCGTGAACCATCCTTGCATCCCAGGAATAAATCCCACTTGGTGTGTATGAATGATCTTTCTAATGTATTGTTGAATTCAGATTGCTAATATTGCGTTGAGAATTTATGCATCAATTTTTATCAGATATATTGGTCAGTGGTTTTCTTTCTTTGATGTGTCTATCTGATTTTGGTATCATGTTAATACAGTCTTAATAAGGTGAATTTGGAAGTGTTCCCTCCTCTTCTATTTTGTGAAATAATTTGAGGTGGATGGATATTAATTTTTCTATCGATGGTTGGAAAAATTCAGCAGTAAAGCCATCAGGTCCTGGGCTTTTCTTTACTGGGTGAGATTGATAAGCTTCAATCTCATTACTTGTTATTGGTCTGTTTAGGCTTTGAAATTATTTTTGGTTTAATCTTTGTAGGTTGTGTGTATCTAGGAATTTGTCCATTTCTTCTAGATTTTTCAATTTATTGGCATATTGTTGCTCATAGTAGCCACTAATGATCCTTTGAATTTCTGCAGTATCAGTCATAATATCCCTTTTTATCATTTGTGATTTTATTAATTTGGATCTTATCTCTAGTTTTCTTAGTCTGACTAAAGGTTTGTAAATTTTTTTTAACTTTTCAAAAAAACAACTTCTCATTTTATCAATCTTGTTTTGTTGTTTTCATTTTAATTTCACTGATTTCTGCTCCTACTTACATTATTTGTTTTATTCTAGTAATTTTGAGGTTGGTTTGGTCTTCCTTTTATAGTTCTTTAAGATTCATTGTTAGATTGTTAATTTAAAGTCTTTCTTTTTTGACGTAGGTATTTATAGTTATAAACTTCCATTTTAGTACTTCTTTTCCTGTTTTCCATAGGTTTTGGTATGTCATGTTTCCATTATCATTTGTTTCCAGAAATGTTTCATTTTCCTTCTTAATTTCTTCATAGACCTCCTGGTCATTCAGGAGCATAGTGTTTAATTTCAATATATTTCTACAGTTTTCAAAATTCCTGTTGTTATTAATTTTTAGTTTTACTCCATTGTAGTCATAGAAGATTCTTGATATAATTTCAATTATTTGAATATTTTAAGACTTGCGACCTAATATATGATCTGTCCTTGAGAATAATCCATGTGCCAAGAAAAAAATGTGTATTCTGCAGCTCTTGGATGAAATGTTCTGTAAATATATATTAGATCTATTTGGTATATAGTGCAAATTATATCTGATGACGTAAATTATTTCTTTCTTGATTTTCTGTTTGGAAGATCTGACCAACACTGAAAGCAGAATGTTGAATTCTCCAGCTATTATTGTATTGGGACTCATCTCTCTGTAGCTCTAATAACATTTTCTTTATATATCTGGGTACTCCAGTGTTGGGTGCATACATGTTTGATATTACTATGTCCTCTTGCTGAAGTCATTCATTCATCATTATGTAGTGAGTTTCTTTTTCATTCACCATTATGTAGTGACCTTCTTTTTAGTCTTTTATAGTTTTATCTTGAAAGTTATTTTTCTGATATAAATACAGCAACTCCTGCTATTTTTGGTTTCCATTGGCATGAAGTAAGTTTTTCCATCTTTTTACTTTTCAGTTTCTCTATGTCTTTATTGTGATTTATGTTTCTTGTAGGCAACAGAACTATGAGTCTTGTTTTTTCATGTATTCATTCAGTCTATTTCTTTTGAATGGAGAATTTAATCCATGTACCCTCAATGTTTTTATTGATAAGTAAGGACTTACTTCTGCCATTTTCTTATTATTTTCTGGTTATTTTGCAGCCTTCTCTTTCTTCTTTCTTTCCTGTCTTTCTCTAGTGAAGATGATTTTTCTCTGGTGATATAATTTAGTTTCCTGATTTTTCATTTTTTCTTTAAAATTTTATTTTAGGTTTGGGGGTACATGTGAAGGTTTGTTACATAGATGAACACGTGTCACTTGGGATTGTTGTACATATTACTACATCACTCAGTTATTAAGCTCAGTACTCAATTGTTATGTTGTGGTGTGCTTACATGTGCCCCACATTTATCTGAGGCTGTGATAACTTGTCTTTATTTTATTATTTCTATGTTTTATGGATTGCATAATAGCTATTAATATATCTTGAATTTTGCTCATTCTCTTGCTTTTTCAAATCTACTGCTGACGTCTTGTAATAAATTTTTAGTTTGGTTGTTGTAATTTTCAACTCCAGAATTTCCATGTTATTCTTTTTCAGTTATATTTTATCACTTATATTACATCTTTTCACTTATATATGTGATGAGACCTTCTCTTTATATCTTACTTTTCTTAATTAAGCACAGTTTCCTTTAGTTCTTTAATCATATTTATAATGGTTACATTGAAATTTTTGTTAAATCTGACATCTCTTTCTTCTTACAGATAGTTTCTATTGCCTATGTTTTTTTCCTTTGCATGGGACACATATTTCTGTTTCTTTGCGAGTTTTGAACTTTTGATAGCAACAGGAGGCAGACAAATGTCTAGGCATATAGGGGTGGGTGCCTGGTTAAACCCAACCTCCAAGTCAAAGACAGTTTAAAACTTGAAAGCCAAGCTACAAGTCAAAGACAGTTTAAAACTTGAAAGCCAAGCTACAAGTCAAATCCATGGACGAGATTGAAAACCTGCCTTCCTGTTTTCTGTTTGTTTGTTTGTTTGTTTCCTTTTTTGATGTAGACGTTTATTGCTATAAACTCCTTTTTTTATTATTATTATTATACTTTAAGTTCTAGGGTACATGTGCATATTCCTGTTTTGCATGCTTTTCTTTGATTGATCCCCCTCTTCACCTATTTTACACGTATCTACCCTTTCCTAATTGGTTTTGTACACTGCAATGTCCACCTTATGTGATGACTTTGCTTTAGCCTTTCTTTGCATACTTACAAACCAGTCAGCATGCACATCTGTATTCTGAGCCCATAAAAGCCTCAACGGCAGGGGTGAGGGGACAGCTCTTCATTCCTTCTCAACTGAGAGCTGCTCTGTCAATCAATTTAAATGCTCCTCTGCTCCCTTCACCCTTTGAATTGTCACTGTATCCTCATTCTTCTTGGATACAGGACAAGACATCAGGAACTAATGAACATAGTTCATAGGTACAAGTCATAAAATACCTTCATAGGTACAAGCCACAATGCAGCCAGGCCAAGTGGGTGGGGTGCCTCCAGTGGCAGGCCCAGGGTTGAGTGAGGCCTGGGGGAGTGGAGTGTGTCACTGGACATGAAGTTCCCCAGTTGGCAAAATGGCTGAGAAAAATTCTGTGTCTTTTTTTTTCCCCTTAAAACCTGGAATTTTTATGTAGTATATTGTAGTAACCTTGGATACTAATTCTCCCATACCTCTTTGTGGCTTATTTTGTTATTCACTTTTTGTTTCTTTGCTAAAGTATTCTAGTAAATTTAGGAAAATCTTTTTGCTCCATATTGAGAAGGAAACAGTGTCATTTTGGTGTCATTTTTCAAATCCTACAATCTTCAGTGTGTTTTGTGTTACCTTAGGATGCCAGTGATATTAGAATGGACTTCTTAGAATCTATTTTCCTAATCTCTCTGTTAAGTTGTATTCTTCATTTGGTAATGCATCCTGCCAGTCAGACCCTGTCAATTACCAGTTGATTGCTCTATTGTTTTTGACAATTCTCTCATTGCATAAACTGCTTAGAAGTCTGATTCAATTAAATTCAGTTGAAGATGTTTTTGAGACTGGTTTTTGATATTTATTCTGACACCAGAAGGACTCTTGACTGTCTCTTTCTCTGGGTCTTTTTGGTGAAATTGCTGGCCTATAGTTTTGCTTCTGCCCTTAACTAAGAATAACTATTTTTTTCTTCAAGAATGGCTTTAAGATTCAACTTCCTCACTATGTGCTTCAAATAAAGTTAATTATGTTTGAGAGAAATTAGGAACTCTCTTTTCTTATAGACTGCTTTTCCCTCAGGACAAACTCTCTAAGCAATAGGTTTGGTGGTATACCCTCTGGTAATCTCAGTTGCATTTATAAATAAGGTCATGCAAGGGAAGTCAAAGCTTTATTATACTGGCCATCCATGCTTCTGGTAGAGCCTCTATCATTTAGATAAGGGCTGGGCGGAGGAAGGGAGACTCCTACCACTTTGCCATACTCACCAAAAATTTAGTGTCTTCTACTTAAAATTGAAGGGAATGAGAAATTTTGGCAGACTTTCCTTCCTGATGATATATGGTAACCACTAATTTTGTTTTCTTAGAAGTTCCATAATGTTGAGTTGGACAAGGTGAGAAAGAATGAATTGTGGCTCAAATTCTTTTGATTCTGGGCGTTATTGCTGATTTTTAGTATATTTTCTTGAATAGATGTTTTCTACTTTGCTCTTTGCACTTTAGTCCATTTCCAAACATTTGAAATTGTTCTTCATAATATTTTGACCAGTTTTGCTTGTTTTGCTGGGTATAGGGTTCATGGAATTCCTCAGGCTGTAATCCAAAAGAGGAATACTCTTTGTGATTTTAATATTAATTTCCCTAACGACTAAAGATGTTGAGCATTCTTATGTTCTTAGTAGCCATTTGTTTATGTATTTTGGAGAAATGTCTATTGATAACCTTTGCCCAACTGAATGAGGTATTTTCTGTTTTTATTTTAATTACAGAGTTGTAAGCATTTCTTATATATTCTGGATACAAATCCCTTACCACATAAATAACCTGGAAATATTTTCCTCCATTCTGTGAATTGTCTTTTTATTTTTTCAGTGCTGTACTTTCAAGTACAAAAGTTTTTAATTTTTTTGCATTTATAATACTTTTGTTAAGTCTGAACTCTCTGATGTTGAGTAGGATGTGAGCAGATATTAATGACTTTTCATATTCTTTATATTTGTAAAGATTTTTTCAAGCACAAATGATCTCCTGTGCAATAAAGTGTGAGCATTGGTTAAAAGTTTTGCCACATTCTTCACACTTGTACAAGTTTTTTTTGTATGAATTATCTTATGTATAATCAACTGTAACAACCATTTAAAAACTTTGTTACATTCTTCACATTTCTAAGATTTGCTCACCAGTACAATTTCTTTTATGTTTAGAAAAGTTTGAGGTGTTGTCAAAATCACTGTTATATCTTTTAGGTTTGTAGAGTTTCTCACAAATATGAATTTTCTTATGTCCTGCAAGGCTTCAGTATTGGTTAAAATCTTTGACACATTCTTCACATTGGTACGGTTTCTCTCCAGTATGATTTCTCTTATCTAGTAAGGTGTGAGGACTGATTAAAGACTTTCCCACATTTCTCACATTGGTAGGATTTCTCTGCAGTATGAATTATCTTATGTGTAGAAAGGTGTGAGAAATGGTTAAAGACTTTGCCACATTCTTCATATGTGTACAGTTTCTCTCCAGTATGAATTTGCTTGTGTTCAGTAAGTTTTCAAGATCGATAAAAAGCTTTGCCATATTTTCAACATTGATAGGGTTTCTCTTTAGTATGAATGCTCTTATGTCTAGTAAGGTGTGAGGACTTGTTAAAGGCTTTGTCACATTCTTCATATTTGCAGGTTTTCTCTCCAGTATGAATTATCTTATGTGTAATAGGGTGTGGGGACTGCCTAAAGGCTGTGCAATATTCTTCACATTTGTAGAGTATCTCTGTAGTATGAATTATCTTATGTCTGGTAAGGTGTGAGGACTGGTTAAAAGCCTCGCCACATTCTACACCCTTGGAGAGTTTCTCTCTAGTATGAATTTTCTCATGTTCACTAATGTATGCGGGTTTGTTAAAATCTTTGCCACATTCTTTATATTTGTTGAATTTTTCTCTGGTATGAATTATCTTGTGTAGTAAGGATTGAGGACTGGTTGAAGACTTTGCCACATTCTTCAAATTTGCAGGGTTTCTCTCCAGTGTGAATTATTTGATGTGTAGTAAAATATGAGGAAAGATCAAATGCTTTGCCACATTTTTCACATTTATAGGGTTTCTCTCTAGTATAAATTACCTTATGTATAGTAAGGTTTGAGAACTGATTAATGGTGTTGCCACATTCTTCACATTTGTACGGTTCCTCTCCAATATGAATTCTTTTATGTTTACTAAAGATTGAGGACGCATTAAAAGCTTTTCCGTAGTCTTCACATTTGTAGAAATTTACTCTAGTATAAATTAGTTTATGTTGAGTTAGGTTTGAAAACATGCAAAATAATTTGTCACATTCTTCACATTTAAAAGGTTTTTTTTTCCAGTATGTCTTATCTTATGTCCATTTAAATTTGAAGATTTATGAAACATTTTCACATATTTATCACATTCAAATACTTCACACTGGGTAGTGAGTAAACATTGATCAAGTCCATTATAACCTCTTTTTGGCACCTTGCAATCATTCACACATTTACCATGTTTTCTTAACTGTAAATTCTCATGTTTGCATTTTCCATATCCTCTCAATGTCACTTTTTGGAAAGAATCTTTTATGATCTGCTCTGGCCAAAAGTCTTGGGAAAAATGAGAACACATAACTGGGGATTTGGCTATCATCTCTTGTCTCTTTGTAGTCCAAGACTCTTTTTCTTGCTCCAGACAGGTAATCAGGTCTGGCTTAGAGACAGCAATACCAAGGAAAACCAGGTTTCTGTAATTCTCTAACATCACATTACTATATAAATTCCACTGTGCAGTGTCCGGGCATTGTGACTCCACCAGAGAGAATTCTATGACCACATCCCTAAATTTCAATTTTTCCTTAGAGTCACATTGGGCACTTTATTAAAATGACATGGATGCTTCTGCCCAGAACATCAAATAGAACAATTCCTAGGCTTCCAGGGGGCCCTGGCATCTTAGCTGTGTATCTCCCAACACTTGCAGGTTAGAGGGTCGCAGAAACTGGACCTCTAGGAGCAGAGAACACAGAGAAATAAAGACAAGACTTGGAGCTACAGCTGCAGAGAGACTAAAAGATTTTAATTTTCATGAAATCCAATTTATTTATTTTATTTTATAGCTTGTGAATTATTATTGTATATTAGAAACAACTGCCTAATGCAAGTGTACAAAGAATTACTGCTATATTTTCTTCTAATAGTTTTATATATTTATCTTATTCATTATGTCTCTGAACCATTTGGAGTTAATTTTTAAATATGGTGAGAGAAAGCAGTCTAACTACATACTTTTTTTCATATAGTCTTATTGAAAAGAGTTTTTATTTCATTGAACAGTTTTGAAACTTTGTAAAAAACTAATTTTGTATAAAAGTTAGAGTTTATTTCAGGATTCACAATTCTGTTTTACTTATGTATATGCTAATCCATATATCACTGTCACATTGTTCAAATGACTGTAGTTTGGTAGTAAGGTTTTGAATTAGGTAGTGTTCTTTTTAAAATTTATTTTTGACTATTCTGAGTTTCTTTAAATTACATATGGATTTTAAATCAGCTTGCCAAATTTCTGAAAATGGGAGTCTGAAATTTTGATAGAAATTGCTTTAAATATGTAGATCAATTTGGAAATTATTGTTATCTTAAAATATCATCTGCCAATCCATGAATATGTTTCTTTCATTTTATTTAAATTTCCTTTTGTTCCTTCAACAATGTTTTTCAATTTACAAGTTTTGCACTACTTTGAAAAGTTCATTTCAATGTTTTTTAGTCTTTTTGATGCATTTTAAATAACATTTTTTTTTTTTTTTTTTTTGAGATGGAGTCTTGCTCCGTCACCCGGGCTGGAGTACAGTGGCCGGATCTCAGCTCACTGCAGGCTCCGCCTCCCGGGTTTACGCCATTCTCCTGCCTCAGCCTCCGGAGTAGCTGGGACTACAGGCGCCCGCCACCTCGCCCAGCTAGTTTTTTGTATTTTTAGTAGAGACGGGATTTCACCGTGTTAGCCAGGATGGTTTCGATCTCCTCACCTCGTGATCTGCCTGTCTCAGCCTCCCAAAGTGCTGGGATTACAGGCTTGAGCCACTGCACCCGGCCTAAATAATTTTTTTTTTATTGCTAATGTATGTAAATACAATTGATGTTTGCACGTTGACCTATTATCCTGAAAACTTGTTGAAATCTAGGTGGTATGGTATTGTTTTTATATATATACAGACACACATATATATTTTCTGCATCTTGTTCTTACCATGATCAAGTTGTGATATTGACATCTTTATTATTGCTTAATTATTTATTTCTTACTTCAATTATGTTCAGTTTTGCCTTATTTATTTTGGGAATTTGTTATTAGGTGCATGTATATTTATAGTTGTTATATTTTTCTGATAACTATTTTTACTATGATAAAAAATTTTGTCTTAAAAACTATTTTGTCTGATATTATTATAGCCACTTTAGCGTTCGTTTAGTTATTGCTTTCATGACTTATCTTTTCCATCCTTTATTTTAAACTCTGACAGAATTTGGCACATCTATTGTAGACACTATGAAAAATAAGGATCATCTTTTATTCATTCTGCCACTATTTGCCTTTTTATTGGAGCATTTATGTCAGTTACATTTCATACAATTTCTGTAAAAGTAGGATTTATTTTGCCATTATGCTATTTGTTTTTGATGCATCTTATGTTATTTTCCTCTTTTTCTCCATTATGCCTTTGTTTTGTAATAAATGTATATTCCCTTATAAATTACTTATTTTAAAATAATTTTTATTTTACTTTATGCAGTTTTAAAATAATTTATTAATGACAATTACAGTAAACCTTTTAAAATAATCTAGTTCAGTTTAATACTAAATAAGCTATATGGAATTAAAAACTTTGCTCCACTATAGGTCAATTTCTTTCTCCCTCTTCAAGTTATTATTGTGAAAATATATCATTACATATTAAAAACCTGTCCAAAAGATTTATGATTATTGCTTTATGCAGTTTCTTTCAAATCAGATCAGACAAAAAAAGTTACAAGAAAAACATTTATACTAATTTTTATATTTACCTCTGTCGTTACCTTTATCAATGTAGTTACCTCTACCAATGCACTTTATTACTAATGTGTTTAAAGGTGCTCTTAATTTAATAGCTAAAATGTTTCTAGGTCCCATGAGTCCCTGAAGCTGTGCTTATTTTTCTTTATTCTTTTTTTATTCTGTTTCTCAGTCTGAATAATTTAAATTAATTTATTCTCAAGTTTGTGGGTTAGCTTCCTGTTTCATACCTGCTATTCAGCTCATCTAATAGATTTTTTAAATTTAGGTTGTTATTTTAATGCTGGATTTCTATTTTGTTCTTTGTAATAATTTATTCCTCTATCTTTGTATTCTCTATTAGGTGAGAAACAATTCTTATAATTTCTTTTACTTTTTATCCATGATTTGTTTCAGTTCTTTGAGAAACTTTGTAATACCTTGTGTAAAGTCTTTGTGTTGTGAGTCCAAAATCTAGGCTACCTCCCAGTGAGTTTCTATTGACTGTTTTTTTCTCTTTGTTTTGCCCATAATTTCCTATTTCATTGCATACTCTTTAGTATTTTAGTTGAAAATCAGATATTTTAAATAATATAATATTGCAAATGTGGAAATCAGATTCTTTTATCCCCAGTATTTTCTTGTTATTTATTTGTTTAGTAACTTTCCTGAATTAGTTCTATACATCCGTATTCCATATCATTTGTATCCACTGAAGTCTGCTTAACTAGCTTAATTTTCAGCCAACAATTGGACAGAGATTTTCTTAAATGTTTTGAAACAATAAATCTTCAACAATTGGACAGATATCTTCTTAAATATTTTGAAACAATAAATCTTCAATCCTTTGCTAACTATGTGTGTGGCGGGTGGGGAGAGAGAGGAGAGAATATCTGTGTTTTGTGGCATGCACTCAATATGTTAGCAATATACAATTTTGCCTTAAAGTTCACTTTCTTCTTGCATGGAGCCTCAGGTCTAGCTAGAACTAGAAGAGTGGGTCTCTGTCACATCTCTCTTGAGCATGTGCACATGTGCATGGCCTATCAGATTACAAGGAATATGTAGGATCTTTCCCACTCCCCCATGTACATTTTATTAATTTTCTTTTATTTTTTTGCCAGCCTTTTTGTTAACCAAACTTGAATCACCACCTCAGGTAGCTGCAACATTAAATGATTACCAGTGATTATTTTTGCCAAATTCCATGGATGTATGCCTTTTTGTATGAAACAGGCTTTGAGTCAAATCAAATGACAAGACCCATTGAAAGGGACTCTCTAGAGAGTTTCCAGACAAGTCAAATAGTGAAAATTTTATGGGGATGGGTATTTTTGAGATGTTCTTAACCTGGTCTCCACTTCTCAGTGGTTGCTAGGCTGCTGATTTTTACAGTTACTTTAGGTACATATATTTATTGGCAGTGTTGTCAATAATTTTATGGAGAAGAAGGTTTTGGAAAGTCTCCGCCTTTCCTCTTCTTCTATATTAGATTTTCAGAAAATTTTACAGGTAATTTTTCATAAACAAATGCTTAATCAAACAATTTATCATCAATGTCCAAGATACATTCTTCATTTCTGCTTTGTCATCTTCAGTTTCTTTGTTTTTGTCCTTAGGTTGGCCCTCTATGTTCATAAAATGGCTGCAGAAAACCCAAGCATCACATTCTCACACAATAGAAACCAAGGGCAGACAGAAAAAGAAATACCTTTGTGTGTCTTTTTTTGAGTGGGGAAGCTTTTTCCAGAATTCCTCTCTCTCCATGCACACACTGGTAGCTTTTTCCTCACATCTAGTTATCCAGATTGCACTGCTTACCCATTTGTAAACCAATCATTGGCTAGGAGAATGGGATTATTATTAGTTTCTCAGACTAATTAGATTTACCCTCTGCAGCTTGGGAAAAACCCTAAAGTTTTTCCTTTAACTTTTATTTTAAGTTAACTTTTATTTTAAGCCCACCACTACGCCTGGGTAATTTTTGTATTTTTAGTAGAGACGGGGTTTTATCATGTTAGTCAGGCTGGTCTCGAACTCCTGACCTCAGGAGATCCACCCACCTCGGCCTCCCAAAGTGCTGGGATATAGGCGTGAGCCACCGTGCCCAGCCAAAACAGACTATTTTTTCTCTTGAGTCTTATAAATTATATTAGGCAGCTGAAGCAAAAATTATAAAATTGATGTTATTTTCAATGTATTTGGAGGAAATATTTAACTTGGAGAATGTTTCCTGTGCACTTGAGAAAGATGTGCAGTCTGATGTTTTTGAGTGAGTTTCTGTATATGTCTGCTAAATCTAATTGGTTTATGGTGAGTTTTCTATCTGTTATTGAAATTGGTGTATTGAAGTTCCTGGGCAGCAGAGCAAGATGGCTGAATAGGAACAGCTCCAGTTTCCAGCTCCCAGAGCGAGCGACACAGAAGACAGGTGATTTCTGCATTTACAACTGAGACTCCACCTCTGGGGACAGGGCACAGCTAAACAACAACAACAACTACAACAAAAAGCAGCAGAAACCTCTGCAGATGCAAACGACTCTGTCTGACAGCTTTGAAGAGAGAAGTGGATCTCCCAACACGGAGGTTGAGATCTGAAAACGGACAGACTGCCTGCTCAAGTGGGTCCCTGACCCCTGAGTAGCCTAACTGGGAGACATCCCCCACTAGGGGCAGACCGAAACCCCACACCTCACACGGTGGAGTACACCACGAGATGAAGCTTCCAGAGCAAGAATCCGACAGCAACACTCGCTGTTCAGCAATATTCTATCTTCTGCAGCCTCTGCTGCTGATACCCAGGCAAACAGGGTCTGGAGTGGACCTCAAACAATCTCCAACAGACCTAGAGCTGAGGGTCCTGACTGTTAGAAGGAAAACTAACAAACAGGAAGGACATCCACACCAAAACCCCATCAGTACATCATCATCATCAAAGACCAGAGGCAGATAAAACCACAAAGATGGGGAAAAAGCAGTGCAGAAAAGCTGGAAATTCAAAAAATAAGAGCGCATCTCCCCCTGCAAAGGAATGCAGCTCATGGAAACTGCAATAACCTCCTCCTGAATGACTACTGGGTACATAATGAAATGAAAGCGAAAATAAAGATGTTCTTTGAAACCAATGAGAACAAAGATACAACATACCAGAATCTCTGGGACACATTTAAAGCAGTGTGTAGAGGGAAATTTATAGCACTAAATGCCCACAAGAGAAAGCTGGAAAGATCTAAAATTGACACTCTAACGTCACAATTAAAAGAACTAGAGAAGCAAGAGCAAACACATTCCAAAGCTAGAAGAAGGCAAGAAATAACTAAGATCAGAGCAGAACTGAAGGAGATAGAGACACAAAAAACCCTCCAGAAAAATCAATGAATCCAACAGTTGGTTTTTTGAAAAGATCAACAAAATTGATAGACTGCTAACAAGACCAATAAAGAAGAAAAGAGAGAAGAATCAAATAGATGCAATAAAAAAAGATAAAGGGGATATCACCACCGACCCCACAGAAATACAAACTACCATCAGAGAATACTATAAACACTTCTACGCAAATAAACTAGAAAATCTAGAAGAAATGGATAACTTCCCGGACACTTACACTCTCCCAAGACTAAACCAGGAAGAAGTTGAATTCCTGAATAGACCAATAGCAGGCTCTGAAATTGAGGCAATAATTAATAGCTTACCAAGCAAAAAAAGTCCAGGACCAGATGGATTCACAGCTGAATTCTACCAGAGGTACAAGGAGAAGCTGGTACATTTTCTTCTGAAACTATTCCAATCAATAGAAAAAGAGGGAATCCTCCCTAACTCATTTTATGAGGCCAACATCATCCTGATACCAAAGCCTGGCAGAGACACACACAAAGAAAGAGAATTTTAGACCAATATCCCTGATGAACATCGATGCAAAAATCCTCAATAAAATACTGGCAAACCGGATCCAGCAGCACATCAAAAAGCTTATCCACCATGATCAAGTGGGCTTCATCCCTGGGATGCAAGGCTGGTTCAACATACGCAAATTGATAAACATAATCCAGCATATAAACAGAACCAAAGACAAAAACCACATGATTATCTCAATAGATGCAGAAAAGGCCTTTGACAAAATTCAACAGCCCTTCATGCTAAAAACGCTCAATAAATTCGGTACTGATGGAATGTATCTCAAAATAATAAGAGCTATTTATGACAAATCCACAGCCAATATCATACTGAATGGGCAAAAACTGGAAAAATTCCCTTTGAAAACTGGCACAAGACAGGGATGCCCTCTCTCACCACTCCTATTCAACATAGTGTTGGAAGTTCTGGCTAGGGCAATCAGGCAAGAGAAAGAAATGAAGGATATTCAGTTAGGAAAGGAAGAAGTCAAATTGTCCCTGTTTGCAGATGGCATGATTGTATATTTAGAAAACCCCATAGTTTCAGCCCAAAATCTCCTTAAGCTGATAAGAAACTTCAGCAAAATCTCAGGATATAAAATTAATGTGCAAAAATCACAAGCATTCTTATACACCAGTAACAGACAAACAGAGAGCCAAATCATGAATGAACTTCCATTCACAATTGCTTCAAAGAGAATCAAATACCTAGGAATCCAACTTACAAGGGATGTAAAGGACCTCTTCAAGGAGAACTACAAACCACTGCTCAGTGAAATCAAAGAGGACACAAACAAATGGAAGAACATACCATGCTCTTGGATAGGAAGAATCAATATCGTGAAAATGGCCATACTGCCCAAGGTAATTTACAGATTCAAAGTCATCCCCATCAAGCTACCATTATTTCTTCACAGAATTGGAAAAAACTGCGTTAAAGTTCATATGGAACCAAAAAAGACCCCGCATTGCCAAGACAATCCTAAGTCAAAAGAACAAAACTGGAGGCATCACGCTACCTGACTTCAAACTATACTACAAGGCTACAGTAACCAAAACAGCATGGTACTGGTACCAAAACAGAGATATAGACCAATGGAACAGAACAGAGTCCTCAGAAATAATACCACACATCTTCAGCCATCTGATCTTTGACAAACCTGAGCGAAACAAGAAATGGGGAAAGGATTCCCTATTTAATAAATGGTGCTGGGAAAATTGGCTAGCCATAAGTAGAAAGCTGAAACTGGATCCTTTCCTTACTCCTTATACAAAAATTAATTCAAGATGGATTAGAGACTTAAATGTTAGACCTAATACCATAAAAACCCTAGAAGAAAACCTAGGTAATACCATTCAGGACATAGGCATGGGCAAGGACTTCATGTCTAAAACACCAAAAGTAATGGCAACAAAAACCAAAATTGACAAATGGTATCTAATTAAACTAAAGAGCTTCTGCACAGCAAAAGAAACTACCATCAGAGTGAACAGGCAACCTACAGAATGGGAGAAAATGTTTGCAATCTACTCATCTGACAAAAGGCTACTATCCAGAACCTGCAAAGAATTCAAACAAATTTACAAGAAAAAAACAAACAACCCCATCACAAAGTGGGCAAAGGATGTGAACAGACATTTCTCAAAAGAAGACATTCATACAGCCAACAGACACATGAAAAAATGCTCATCATCACTGGCCATCAAAGGATTGCAAATCAAAACCACAATGAGATACCATCTCACACCAGTTAGAATGGCGATCATTAAAAAGTCAAGAAACAACAGGTGCTGGAGAGGATGTGGAGAAATAGGAACACTTTTACACTGTTGGTGGGATTGTAAACTAGTTCAACCATTATGGAAAACAGTATGGAGATTCCTCAAGAATCTATTACTAGAAATACCATATGACCCAGCCATCCCATTACTGGATATATACCCAAAGTATTATAAATCATGCTGCTATAAAGACACATGCACACATATGTTTATTGCGGCACTATTCACAATAGCAAAGACTTGGAATCAACCCAAATGTCCATCAGTGACAGACTGGATTAAGAAAATGTGGCACATATACACCGTGGAATACTATGCAGCCATAAAAAAGGATGAGTTCTTGTCCTTTGTAGGGACATGGATGCAACTGGAAACCATCATTCTCAGCAAACTATCGCAAGAACAGAAAACCAAACATCGTATGCTCTCACTCATAGGTGGGAACTGCACAATGAGATCACTTGGACTCCGGAAGGGGAACATCACACACCGGGGCCTATCATGGGGAGGGGGGAGGAGGGAGGAGGGAGGGATTGCATTGGGAGTTATACCTGATGTAAATGACGAGTTGATGTGTGCTGATGAGTTGATGGGTGCAGCACACCAACATGGCACAAGTATACATATGTAACAAACCTGCACATTATGCACATGTACCCTAGAACTTAAAGTATAATAAAAAAAAAAAAAGTGCTGAGTGCTCCAAACTATCAATATATACATGTGTAATAACGAAAATAAATGCTAGATTAAAAAAAAAGAAGAAGAAGAAAAAGTTCCCTACTATTCATGTATAAGTGTATTATTTCCCTCTAATTCTGTCAATTAAAAAATATTTGCCTCATGTTTTGGAACATTAATTTCAATGTGTATGTGTTTATAATTTTCCTATCTACTTAATTAATTGACCTTATTATTGTTATATAATATCAGATTTTTCTATACTAACAGTTTTTTACTCAAAGTCTATTTTGTCTGATATTAGTAAAGGCAACCCAGCTTTCTTTTGATTATTGTTAACATGGATATCTTTTTTCATCCTTTCATTTCAGCCTATTTGTATTATTATATCTAAACTGACACTCTTGTACATCCAACTATACAGGGTTTGTTAATGTCTTCATGTAATTCTCTTTGCGTTTATCCTAGTTTTTGGTAAATTCATGTCTTTGCTCAAATTTGAGAATTTTTTTTTCATTATTCTTTCTTCACACAATCTTTTTGCCTATTTCTCTCTCTCTTCTTCTAGGAGTCCCATTATATGTATGTTTGTCTGCTTGATGGTGTCTCTCAAGTCCTGCAAGTTCTGTTAACTTTTCTATATTCAATTTTTTTCTCTGCTCCTCTGAATTTCTAATTTAAATTTTATTTTCTTCAAGTACACTGATTGTTTTTCTGCCTATTCAAATCTTCTGTTGAAAGACAGAAACTTCACAGCCAGTCAGACTAGGGTTAGAATCCTAGTTTTGTCACTTACTAGAGAATAGTCATTAGGCAAATTACTTCATCTCTTTGAGTTTTAGTTTCCAAATCTGAAAAAAAAACCACCTGTATCAGAGACTGCTAATTATCCTCTTACAGTTATATTCTCTGATTACATGGCAATAAAAATTTTAGCTGGTATGCAGTCACTCAGCGAAATTTTGGATTTTTGATCCTCCATTGGATGTTGGTATGGCTATATGACTAATGATTGGCAAATAGATATGAATAGAAATGACATAAATAGCTTCTCAGCAGCTCCCTCTTTTGCTGGGTAGAATACAGATGACATGGTGCGAACTGGGGCAGTTGCCTTGAACCATGATTAAAGTCCTCACTCTACTGAATACTTGGCAAGTAATTTTCCGTTTCCTTTTCTTTTTTAATTATATATTAAGTTCTGAAATACACGTGAGGAACACGCAGGTTTGTTACATCGGTATACGTGCCATGGTGGTTTGCTGCACCCATCAACCCATCATACATATTAGGTATTTCTCCTAATGCTATCCCTCCCTTTGACCCACCCCTCAGCAGGCCCTGGTGTGTGATGTTCCCCTCCGTGCATCCATACGTTCTCATTGTTCTACTCCCACCTACGAGTGAGTACATGTGGTGTTTGGGTTTCTGTTACTGTGTTAGTTTGCTGAGAATGATGGTTTCCAGCTTCACCCATATCCCTGCAAAGCACATTAACTCAATGTTTTCTCTGGCTGCATAGTATTCCATGGTATACGTGCCACATTTCTTTATCCAGTCTATCATTGATGGGCATTTGGGTTAGCTCCAAGTCTTTGCTATTGTGAATAGTGCTTCAATAAACATATGTGAGCATGTGTCTTTACAGTAGAATGATGTATAATCCTTTGGGTACGTGCCCAGTAATGGGGTTGCTGGGTTAAATGGAATTTCTGGTTCTACATACTTGAGGAATCACCACACTGTGTTCCACAATTGTTGGACTAATTTACACTCACAGAAACAGTGTAAAAGTGTTCCTATTTCTCCACATCCTCTCCAGCATCTGTTGTTTCCTGACTTTTTAGTGGTTGCCATTCTAACTGGCGTAATATGGTATCTCATTGAGGTTTTGATTTGCATTTCTCTTACGACCAGGCATGATGAGCTGTTTTTCATGTATTTGTTGGCCACATAAATGTCTTCTTTTGAGAAGTGTCTGCTCATATACTTTACCCACTTTTTGATGGGTTGTTTGTTTTTTTCTTGTAAATTTGTTTAAGTTCCTTGTAAATTCTGAATATTAGCCTTTTGTCAGATAAATCAATTACAAAAAATTTCTCCCATTCTGTAGATTGCCTGTTCAATCTGATAAGAGTTTGTTCTGCTGTGCAGAAGATCTTTAGTTTAATTAGATCCCATTTATGAATTTTGGCTTTTGTTGCCATTCCTTTTGGTGTTTTAGTCATGAAGTCTTTGTCCATGCTTATGTCATGAATGGTATTGCCTAGGTTTTCCTCTAGGGTTTTCATGGTTTTAATTCTTACATTTAAATATTTAATCTATATTTAGTTAATTTTTGTGCAAGATGTAAGGAAGGGGTCCAGTTTCAGTTTTCTGCATATGACTACCCAGTTTTTCCAAAACCATTTATTAAATAGGAAGTCCTTTCACCATTGATTGTTTTTGTCAGTTTTGTCAAAGATTAGATTGTTGTAGATGTTTGGTGTTACTTCTGAGACCTTTGTTCTGTTCTATTGATCCATATATATGTTTGGGTACCAGTACCCTGCTATTTTAGTTACGGTAATTTTGTAGTATGTCTGAAGTCAGGTAGCATGTTGCCTCCAGCTTTGTTCTTTTAGATTAGGATTGTCTTGGCTATACAAACTGTTTGCTGGTCCCATATGAAATTTAAAGTAGATTTTCTAGTTCTGTGAAGAAAGTCAATGGTAGCTTGATGGGAATAGCAGTGAATCTATAAATTACTTTGGGCAGTATGACCATTTTATGATATTGATTTTTCCTATCCATGAGCATGGAATGTTTCTCCATTTCTTTGTGTTCTCTATTATTTCCTTCAGCAATGGTTTGTAGTTCTCCTTGAAGAGGTCCTTCACATACCTTGTATGTTGTATTCCTAGTTATTTTATTCTCTTTGTAGCAATTGTGAATAACAGTTCACTCATGATTTGGCTCTCTGCTTGTCTCTTATTCGTGTATAGGAATGCTTGTAATTTTTTCATATTGATTTTGTATCCTGAGACTTTGCTGAAGTTGCTCATCAGCTTAAGGAGTCTTTGTGCTGAGATGATGGAGTTTTCGAAATATAGAATCATGTCTTCTGCATAAAGAGACAATTTGACTTCCTCTTTTCCTATTTGAATACCCTTTATTTCTTTATCTTGCCAGATTGTCCTGGCCAGAACTTCCAATACTATTTTGAATAGGAGTGGTGAGAGAGGGCATCCTTGTCTTGTGCCAGTTTTCAAAGGGAATGCTTCCAGCTTTTGCCCATTCGGTATGATATTGGCTGTGGGTTTTTCATAAATAGCTCTTATTAATTTGAGATACTTTCCATCAATACCTAGTTCATTGAGTGTTTATAGCATGAAGCGGTGTTGAATTTTATCGAAGGCCTTTTCTGCATCTATTAAGATAATCAAGATGTTTTTATCATTGGTTCTGTTTATGTGATGAATTAAGTTTATTGATTTGTGTATGTTGAACCAGCCTTGCATCACAGGAATGCAGCCACCTTGATCTTGGTGAATAAACTTTATAATGTGCTGCTGGAATTGATTTTCCAGTATTTTGTTGAGGATTTTCACATCAATGTTCATCAGGAATACTGGCGTGAAATTTTTTGTTGTCGATGTGGTGTGTCTGTTAGGTTTTGATATCAGGATGATGCTGGCCTTGTCAAATGATTTAGGAAAAATCTCCTCTTTTTCTATTGTTTAAAATAGTTTTAGAAGAAAAGGTTTCAGCTCTTCTTTGTACCTCTGGTAGAATTTGGCTGTGAATCTGTCTTATCCTGGGATTTTTTTGGTTGGTAGTCTATTAATTACTGACTCAATATCAGAACTTGTTTTTGGTCTATTCAGGGATTCGACTTCTTCCTGGTTTAGTCTTTGGAGGGTGTATTTTTCCCAGAATTTATCTATTTCTTCTACATTTTCTGGTTTATTTGCATAGAGGTGTTTATAGTATTCTCTGATGGTCGTTTGTATTTCCGTGTGATCAGTGGTGATATTTCCTTTATCATTTTTTGTTGTGTCTATTTGATTCTTCTCTCTTGTCTTCTTTATTATTCTGGCTAGCAGTCTATGTATCTTGTTAATCTTTTCAAAAAACCAGCTCCTGGATTCCTTGATTTTGGAAGGGTGTGTGTGTGTGTGTGTGTGTGTGTGTGTATCTTCTTCAGTTATGCTCTGATCTTAGTTATTTCTTGTCTTCTGCTAGCTTTTGAATTTGTTTGCTCTTGCTTTTCTAGTTCTTTTAATTGTGATGTCAGGGTGCCAATTTTAGATCTTTCCTGCTTTCTCATGTGGGCAGTTAGTGTTATCAATTTCCCTTTAAACACTGCTTTACCTGTGTCCCAGCGATTCTGGCACATTGTGTTTTTGTTCTCATTGGTTTCAAAGAACTTATTTATTTCAACCTTAACTTCATTTTTTACCCAGTAGTCATTCAAGAGCAGGTTGCTCAGTTTCCTTGTAGTTGTGCAATTTTGAGTGAGATTTTTTCCTTTTTTTCCCCAGCAATTTAATACTTCATTTATTTATTTATGTTATACTTTAAGTTCTGGGATACATGTACAGAACGTGCAGGTTTGTTACATAGGTATACACGTTCCATGGCGGTTTACTGTACCCATCAACATGTCCAATATACATTAGGCATTTCTCCTAACACTTTCCCTCCCCTAGTCCCACACCCCCTAACAGTCCCTGGTGTGAGATGGTCCCCTCCCTGGGTCCATGTGTTCTCATTGTTCAACTCCCACTTATGAGTGAGAACATGTGGTGTTTGGTTTTCTGTCCTTGTGATATTTTGCTGAGAATGATGGTTTCCAGCTTCATCCATGTCCCTGCAAGAACATAAACACATCCTTTTTTATGGCTGCATAGTATTCCATGGTGTATATGTGCCACATTTTCTTTATCCAGTCTATCATTGATGGACATTTAGGTTGGTCCCAAGTCTTTGCCATTGTGAACAGTGCCACAATGCATGTGTCTTTAGAGTAGAATGGTTTATAATCCCTTGGGTATATACCCAGTAATGGGATTTCTGGGTCAAATAGTATTCTTGGTTCTAGATCCTTGAGGAATTGCCACACTGTCTTCCACAATGGTTGAACTAATTTGCACTCCCCTCAACAATGTAAAAGCATTCCTATTTCTTCACATGCTCTATAGCCTCTGTTGTTTTCTGACTTTTTAATGATCACCATTCTAACTGGAACGAGATGCTATCTCAGTGTGGTTTTGATGTACATTTCTCTAATGATCAGTAATGATGAGCTTTTTATTAAATGGTTGTTGGCTGCATAAATGTCTTCTTTTGAGAAGTCTCTGTTCATATACTGCACCCACTTTTTGATGGAGTTGGTGTTTTTGTAAATTTGTTTAAGCTCTTTGTAGATTCTGGATATTAGCCCTTTGTCATATGAATAGATTGCAAAAATTTTCTCCCATTCTGTAGGTTGCCCGTTCAATCTGATGATAGTTTCTTCTGCTTTGCAGAAGCTCTTTAGTTTAAATAGATGCCATTTGTCAATTTTGGCTTTTGTAGCCATGGCTTTTGGTGTTTTTGTCATGAAGTCTTTGCCCCTGCCTATTTCCTGAATGATATTGCCTAGGTTTTCTTCTAGAGTTTTGTGGTTTTATGTCTTACATTTAAATCTTTAAATTAGCTTGAGTTAATTTTTGTATAAGGTGTAAGGAAGGGGTCCAGTTTAAGTGAGTTTCCTAATCCTGAGTTCTAATTTGATTGCACTGTGGTCTGAGAGACTGTTTGCTACAATTTCCATTCTTTTGCATTTGATGAGGAGTATTTTACTTCCAATTGTGCCATCAATTTTAGAATAAATGCTATGTGATGCTGCAAAAAAAATGTATATTCTGTTGATTTTGGGTGGATATTTCTGTAAATCTCTATTAAGTTTGCTTGGTCTAGAGCTGAGATCAAGTCCTGAATATCCTTAATTTTCTATCTCTTTGATCTGTCTAATATTGACAGTGGGGTGTTAAAATCTCCTACTCTTGTTGTGCTGGAGTCTAAGTCTCTTGGTAGGTCTCTAAGAACTTGCTTTATCAATCTGGGTGCTCCTGTATTGGGTGTATATATATTTAGATTACTTAACTCTTCTTGTTGTATTGATCCCTTTACCATTATGTAATGCTCTTCTTTGTCTTTTTTGATTTTTGTTGGGTTAAAGTCTGTTTTATCAGAGAGTAGGATTGCAACCTCTGCTGTTTTTTGCTTTTCATTTGCTTGGTTAATCTTCTTCTATCCCTTTATTTTGAGCCTATGTGTGTCTTTGTATGTGAGATGGGTCTCCTGAATACCACACACTGATGGATCTTAACTGTTTATCCAATTTGCTAGTGTGTGCCTTTTTATTGGGGGCATTTAATCCATTTATATTTAAGGTTAATATTGTTATGTGTAAATTTTATGTTGTCATTATGATTCTAGCTGGTTATTTTGCTTATTAGTTGAAGTTCTTTCTTCATAGTATCAATGGTTTTTACATTTTGGTATCTTCTTGCAGTGGCTACTACAGGTTTTTCCTTTCCATATTTGGTGCTTCCTTCAGGAACTCTTGTAAGGTAGGCCTGGTGGTGACACAATTCCTCAGCATTTTCTAGTCTGTAAAAGGTTTTATTTCTCCTTCACTTATGAAACTTAGCTTGGCTGGGTATGACAGTTGGTGTTGAAAATTCTTTTCTTTAAGGTTGAATATTGACCCTCACCCTCTTCTGGCTCGTAGGCTTTCTGCAGAGAGATCTGCTGTTATTCTGATGGGCTTCCCTTTTTGGTTAACCAGAGTTTTCTCTCTGGCTGCCTTTAACATTTTTTCCTTCCTTTCAACCTTGGTGAATCTGACAATTATGTGTCTTGGAGTTGCTCTTCTCGAGGAGTATCTTTGTGGTGTCCTCTGTATTTCCTGAACTTGAATGTTGGCCTTTCTTGCTAGGTTGGGGAAGTTCTCCTGGATAATATCCTGAAGTGTTTTTTCCAACTTGGTTCTATCCTCCTCATCACTTTCAGGTACACCAATCAAATGTAGGTTTGGTCTTTTCACGTAGTCACATATTTCTCAGAGGCTTTGTTCTTTTCTTTTCATTCCTTTTCCTCTAATCTTGTCTTCATGCTTTATTTCATTAAGTTGATCTTCAATCTCTGATACCCTTTCTTCTTCTTGATTGATTTAGCTATTGGCACTTGTGTATGCTTCACAAAGTTCTCGTGCTGTGTTTTTCAGCTCCATCAGGTCATTTACATTCTTCTCTATACTGGTTATTCTAGTTAGCATTTCCTATAACCCTTTATCAAGGTTCTTTGCTTCCTTGTATTGGGTTAGAACATGCTCCTTTAACTCAGAGGATTTTGCTATTACCCACCTTCCAAAGCCTACTTCTGTCAATTCGTCAAACTCATTCTTCATCCAGTTTTTTTTTTTTTTTTTTTTTTTTTTTCCCTTGCTGGTGAGGAGTTGTGTTCCTTTAGAGGAAAAGAGGCATTATGATTTTTGAAATTTTCAGCCTTTTTGTACTGTTTTTTCCTCATCTTCGTGGGTTTATCTAACTTTGGTCTTTGATGTTGGTGATCTTCAAATGGGTTTTTTGCCTGGTCATCCTATGTTTTTATGCTGATGCTATTGCTTTCTCTTTGCTAATTTTCCTTTAATAGTTGGGCCCCTCTTCTGCAGGTCTGCTGGAGTTTGCTGGAGGTCCATTGTAGACCCTGTTTGCCTGGGTATCACCAGCAGAGGCTGCAGAACAGCAAATATTGCTGCCTGCTCCTTTCTCTGGAAGCTTCATCCCAGAGAGGCACCCACTAGACGCCAGTTGGAGCTCTATATGAGATGTCTGTCAACCCCTGCTGGGAGGTGTCTCCCGGTCAGGAGGCTCAAGGTCCAGCAACCCACTTGAGGAGGCAGTCTATCCCTTAGCAGAGCTCAAGCACTGTGCTGGAAGATCTGCTGCTCTCTACAGAGCCAGCAAACAGGAATGTTTAAGTCTGCTGCAGCTATGCCCACAGCCACCCCTTCCCCCAAGTGCTCTTTCCCAGGAAGTTTGAAATTTTATCTATAAGCCTCTCACTGGGGCTGTTGCCTTTCTTCCAGAGATGCCCTGCCCAGAGAGGAGGAATCTAGAGACACAGTCTGGCTACAGAGGCTTTGCTGTGCTGTGTTGGGCTCCGCCCAGTTCGAAATTCCTGGTTGCTTTGTTTACACTGTGAGGGGAAAACTGCCTACTCAAGCTTCAAAAGTGGTGGATGCCCCTCCCCCGACTAACCTCGAGCATCCCAGGTTGACTTCAGACTGCTGTGCTGGCAGCGAGAATTTCAAGCAAGTGGATCTTGGTTTGCTGGGATCCTAGAGGGGTGGCATCCACTGAGCAAGACCACTCAGCTCCCTGGCTTCAGCCCTCTTTCCAGAGAAGTGAACAGTTTTGTCTCACTGGCATTCCAGGTGCCACTGGGGTATGAGAAAAAACTCCTGCATCTGCCCAAACAGCCACCCAGTTTTGTGCTTGAAGTCCAGGGCCCTGGTGGTATAGGCCCCCAAGAGAATCTCCTGGTCTGTGGGTTGTGAAGATTGTGGGAAAAGCATAGTATCTGGGTCAGATAGCACTATCCCCCATGGCACAGTCCCTCACAGCTTCCCTTGGCTAGGGGAGGGAGTTCCCTGACTCCTTGCACTTTTTGGGTGAGATGACACCTTACCCTGCTTCTGCTCACCCTCCATGGGCTGCACTCACTGTCTAACCAGTCCCAATGAGATGAACTGGGTACCTCAGTTGGAAATGCAGAAATCACTCGCCTTCTGCATTGGTCTCACCTGGATCTGCAAACCAGAGCTGTTCCTATTCAACCATCTTGCCTAGGAATCAATTTTCCATTTTCTGCACGTGTAAAATGGCAACAATATTGACCTTTTAGAGATGTTGGTAATGTTCAGTGAGAGAAGGATTTCAAACATACATTGGAGATGGTCAAGTAATTATGATTATTTTTAGGAATAAAATACGACCTGAATATATGGAAGGAGACTTCAGATTTAAAAATCATTAGGGTCTAATTTCATCTCAGTCACTTATAAATTGTGTCATACTATGTAGAGTCCATAAAATTTCTCAGCATCATTTTTTCAACTGTAAGATGGGAAAAATCATACTTCCTCTTAAAGATACAGAAATAAGTCATTGACATAGTTTCTGTGAAAGTGTTTGGCACATAGTAAGTGCTCAGTATTATTTTTTGTTTTTCCTTCTTTTCTTTTATAGACATCTACTGTACACAACCCTGTCTGGGTAAAGACACTCATGGACATCATGAAGACAATTAGGTCATGGTGGAGAAGTGAGAAATTTGGTAACATTGGAAGATGAACGAAAAGCAATTTGAACATTGGCCCATTCTGTTTTATTTTGTATAATTCCCCTTGAGCATTTGTTTTGTTCTCCTTAGCATGAACTGAGCATTAACGTAGTAGGTCATTACTGCAGTTACTTTGCAACATAGACACTTTTGGCAGTCTGATAAAGTGTACTGACCTTTCTTAGAATAATACTTTGAATGGATAAAATAAAATATAGAAGATTACAATGAAAACAAATTGTGTTTAAAAGTACTTATCAAATTATACAAAACAAAGTTTGTGATAAATAAATATATATATTTCTTTATTAGTACACTAAATAGCAATATCTAATTACAGGTTTAATAACCACCATAATTTCAAAGTAGTGATGAGCATACATGATATTCCAAGATATGCAACAACAGTTGTGTGATGTGAGCATTTTGTGATGTCTACTGGTTGTAGAACTCAGACATTATCAAAACTACTCTGGTTTGTTGTGTACATTCATAATTGAAGGGAAAGCTAAGTTTCAGTTAAACGTTAGTGAAAGTAAAAATGTACATGTTTTCATTTATGTTTACAGATATCTGCCTTAACCTCCACATGAGAGAGCCTTTACGACAAATATTTTATAATATGGAAAAATACGACTGACAGGTAAAATTAAAAATGAAAAAAATCCCTTGAACATATTTGGTACTACATATACCAAACTGATTGATAGAAAGCAGGATTAAACTTGTAGGAGATCTTAGAAGCTATTTATTATATCTACTCTATTTCATAGCTTATGGATGCAGAAGTGAAATGAGTTGTTTATGGTTGCACAATTAGATAGTGGTAACAAACCAGAACACAGATCTCTTCAGTCCCAGATCAATGTTTTAATTACATGAAATTAATTTTGAAGTATAGATATGTGACAGTTTTGCAATCTCAGAATGGTAAGTGATCAACAACACGAGGCAGCAATGTACTCTCTATGCATTTTATACTGGACTTAAGTCACTGATTTTATTACTCAGACTACCAGACTAAAAGTTTAATATAATCACTTGCTTAGAAGGTATCTCAATTTTGGCCTAGTGTTTGGCAAAGTATCTAAGGATATTTCTATTGATATGATTGAGAAAAAAATGCACTTGACAGTGCAGTGAAGATTTGTGAATGGCTAAAGCCTCATAACCAAGTAGAGTCAATTCAGTCAACCCAGTTGGAGTTTTTTAAAGTGTGCTGCAGGTGTCGGTCCTTAACTCCGACTCAAAAATTTTTAAATAACTTTTGTTGAGGACTTTAATAGCATATAACAATTGCAGATGATAAAAAGCTGGGTCAGGGAGTGTAGAATAAATGAATTAGGAGATAAAGTCAGGATCCTAGAAGATGTCCACAGGCTACACAATGACAGATTAGGTAGAACCAGATGGAATTGAAGAGAGGTTTGTGTGAAGCTGCCATTTGGTCTTGAAAATTGCACAGACACAGAAAGGGAAATTCTGGGGTGGCATTGGTATGTGAGGAAAAGTAAGAGAAGGTGTTTCAGCAAAGCTCAGCAGTGGAAAGTGTAGCTATAAAAGCTATTGTGTGTGTGTTTAGCTAAGGTAACAAAACTGCTTTGAATAATAATTCTAAAACCTCAGTCACTTAACACAGTGATTTTTTTCACCAATAGAAAGTTTAATAAGTGGCAACAGAGAAAGGTACTGATCTTCACGCAGTTACTGATCTTCATTCAGACTGACTGGAGGTTCTGCCATGTTCAAAGTGTGACTCTCAAGATCTTTAATGGGAGTTAATACCCAGCTGGGAGTTTAGAAAAAAAGTATAGAAGTATTTACATGCCAGGGCTAGAAGTGGTGAGTATCACTTCTACCTATATTCCATTTCCTAGTATTCAGTTAAATGGCTACACGCGGCAACAAGAGCGGTTAGAAAATGTAGTTAAATGTGTGACAAGCAGTAAAGTAAAACATGTTAAATGAACATCCAGTCTGTCTTTGCCTTAGGCCAAAATGGCTAAAAGTGGGTTATGATGGTTCTGATCTCTTCTACCCTGACTGTGAACTTTAAAGGAGAAACAGACTAACTGTATAGGAGTAAGTAGGCTGGGGACAAAGCTGAATTTCAGATTCCAGAAATAGTGGTTGAAAGGAGCTGGGGCAGCATGTCTAGAGAAGAGAAGGTTCAGAAATGTGGTCTCTGTCTTCAGACCTCTGAAGAGCTGTCATTGTAAAGAAGAAGATGAGGTCTGCTGTGGCCTGAATGTGTCCTTCCGAATTCATGTGCTAAAACATAATGGCCAATGTGATAGTATTCAAAGGTGGAGCTTTTAGGGGATAAAATTAAGTCATGAGGGCAGAACTCTCATGGCTGAGATTAGGGATCTTAAGGAAGGAAGGCCTTGGGAGAGCAGGTTTGTTCTCCTCTGCTCTTCAGTATGTGAGAGCACAGCATTTATCCCCCTTTTGCCTTAAAAAAATTATTTCCACCATATGGGGATGCAGCAAGAATGCCGTCACTAGGCACTAAATGCCAGCAACTTGATATTTGACTTCCCAGGTTCCACAGCTGTAAGAAATGAATTTCTTTTGTTTATAAATTACCCATTCTATGGTATTTTGTGATAGCAGCATGAATGGACTAAGACAGGAACTGTGTGATTACAGGTTGTAGAGCTCGGACTTGTGGGTGAAAGCCACAGGGAGGTTGGTTTCAGCTCAATAGGCGGAAGAATTGTCATCAGATGAAAGAAGCTGCTTTTGGAAATAGTGAGCTGTTCAACACCAGAGATATGCAAAGGTTGGATGATGCATCTCACAGGGATAATGTTGAAATGATTCCGCTATTGTGTGGAAGATTGCACTACTAGATCTAAGACTCTTTACACTTCTGAGATGCTGTAATTGTACATTTTTCCCTTCTGTAGTTTTAGGCTTATTTGTCTCTTTCTAGTATGTGAAGAAGAATACTAGCTGAAGAAAATGAATAAAAATAAAAGTTTATGAAAAAAAATCAAGACAAAAGGCAGTATTAGCTCACTGTCAAACTATGGATGAATTGCACTTATCAACTATGACTAACAATAGAAAAATTGTGTCTTTTAAAGCAGAGCTTCATTGCAAATTTTAAGATAGAAATATCCAAGTGACTAATCTTTGAACAATTTGCTAATTTCAGGTCTATATTCATACCAAGTGGCTACTGGAGGATGTAACTAATTCTGAGTGCCAGATCTGAGATATCTATTGGATTTAAGCTGGCAGTTTCTAGTATACTTTATCCAGAAAAATTCAGTGATTGCAGAAGCTTACCCTAAGCAATAATATTAGAGAAATGAGTCCCTATCACATTACCAAAAGAAATAGTAAAATGGCTGCAGTAAAATGATTAGTAGAAGCCTCTGAAGTTGCATTTTATGGCATGTCAGGACTGCATACAAGTTCAGACAGTCATGCAAGGAATCCAACCCCTTAAACATAAACATAAAGACTCAAAGGGAGATGACTTTTGGCAGGAGAATCAGGGGCACCTTTATAGAAAGGGTGACATTTAGCTTCAGTATAAAAGATGGGTATAATTTTCTCAGGTAATAAGAAGGCATATTTATTCAGTTCTTTATTCATTTAATAATACAACAAACATTTATCCACCAGACATTGGTAGGCTCCAGGGACACAGCTTGTCTTTGTCCTTGTGAAGCTTACATTGTAGAGAAGTAGATAGGTGAGAAATAAACAAAGAATTTCCAATGGTAATACATGCTTTGAAAAAGAATAAGGTAGAGTAATGCGTCAGGGACTATATCAGGTGGGATTTTGTAGACCACAGAAAAGAACTTAGTTATTGCTCTAAATGGGAAGGTATTGAAGGATTTTAAGAAATATTACACTTAACTGCTATTTTAAAATGTATGTTGGAGAAGGGCAAATTACAAGTGGAGGGACCAGTTGGAATACTGCAGGAGTAGGCCTGGGAGGTGGACTAATTCTGAATACAGAAATTTCTATCACTCCAGCTCTTTTTAGAATAGCCACTCAGCTCCCCAAGAGGTAGCTGAATTCAGTTTCTTAACTGTTGGAGCTCTCCAGTTTACGTAATCTATGTGACACTAAGGGCACAACCTAGCAGCTATCGTCCCAGATGTCAACTCAGGAAATACACTCAAATAAGTGTATTTGGTTTATTTCAAAGAATTCAGGGTGTAGCTGGGAGAAAACTTGCCTCAGATTACTTGGTCATTAGCAGGGAAGCATATGTGAATAAGGAGAAATGCAAGTATTAGGGCTCTGCAAGTCTCTGTGGGCTCCCACAGTTCCCGGACCTCCCCTCTGAGGACATTGATCACACCATTTGGTTTTTGAATGGTTTTTAGCCTGCCTTGCCTCACTAAAGGGTAAGCCTCCCCTCAGCAGGAACTAATTTGCAAATATTTGTTGAGGGAATGCATACAACTATAAAAGAACCTTGAAATTTAACCTGTCACTTCTGCTTTGTATTATATCTACACCAGCATGATTTTTATTTATTTATTTATTATTATTATACTTTAAGTTGTAGGGTACATGTGCATAACGTGCAGATTTGTTACATATGTATACTTGTGCCATGTTGCTGTGCTGCACCCATCAACTCGTCATTTACATCAGGTATAACTCCCAATGCAATCCCTCCCCCCTCCCCTCTCCCCATGATAGGCCCCGGTGTGTGATGTTCCCCTTCCCGAGTCCAAGTGATCTCATTGTTCAGTTCCCACCTATGAGTGAGAACATGCGGTGTTTGGTTTTCTGTTCTTGTGATAGTTTGCTAAGAATGATGGATTCCAGCTGCATCCAAGTCCCTACAAAGGACTCAAACTCATCCTTTTTGATGGCTGCATAGTATTCCATGGTGTATATGTGCCACATTTTCTTAATCCAATCTGTCACTGATGGACATTTGGGTTGATTCCAAGTCTTTGCTATTGTGAATAGTGCTGCAATAAACATACGTGTGCATGTGTCTTTATAGCAGCATAATTTATACTCCTTTGGGTATATACCCAGTAATGGGATGGCTGGGTCATATGGTACATCCAGTTCTAGATCCTTGAGGAATCGCCATACTGTTTTCCATAATGGTTGAACTAGTTTACAATCCCACCAACAGTGTAAAAGGGTTCCTATTTCTCCACATCCTCTCCAGCACCTGTTGTTTCCTGACTTTTTAATGATTGCCATTCTAACTGGTGTGAGATGGTATCTCATTGTGGTTTTGATTTGCATTTCTCTGATGGCCAGTGATGATGAGCATTTTTTCATGTGTCTGTTGGCTGTATGAATGTCTTCTTTTGAGAAATGTCTGTTCATATCCTTTGCCCACTTTTTGATGGGGTTGTTTGTTTTTTTCTTGTACATTTGTTTGAGTTCTTTGTAGGTTCTGGATATTAGCCCTTTGTCAGATGAGTAGATTGCAAAAATTTTCTCCCATTCTGTAGGTTGCCTGTTCACTCTGATGGTAGTTTCTTTTGCTGTGCAGAAGCTCTTTAGTTTAATGAGATCCCATTTGTCAATTTTGGCTTTTGCTACCGTTGCTTTTGGTGTTTTAGACATGAAGTCTTTGCCCATGCCTATGTCCTGAATGGTACTACCTAGGTTTTCCTCTAGGATTTTTATGGTATTAGGTCTAACATTTAACTCTCTAATCCATCTTGAATTAATTTTCGTATAAGGAGTAAGGAAAGGATCCAGTTTCAGCTTTCTACTTATGGCTAGCCAATTTTCCCAGCACCATTTATTAAATAGGGAATCCTTTCCCCATTTCTTGTTTCTCTCAGGTTTGTCAAAGATCAAATGGCTGTAGATGTGTGGTATTATTTCTGAGGACTCTGTTCTGTTCCATTGGTCTATATCTCTATTTTGGTACCAGTACCATGCTGTTTTGGTTACTGTAGCCTTGTAGTATAGTTTGAAGTCAGGTAGCGTGATGCCTCCAGCTTTGTTCTTTTGACTTAGGATTGTCTTGGAGATGCGGGCTCTTTTTTGGTTCCATATGAACTTTAAAGCAGTTTTTTCCAATTCTGTGAAGAAACTCATTGGTAGCTTGATGGGGATGGCATTGAATCTATAAATTACCTTGGGCAGTATGGCCATTTTCATGATATTGATTCTTCCTATCCAAGAGCATGGTATGTTCTTCCATTTGTTTGTGTCCTCTTTGATTTCACTGAGCAGTGGTTTGTAGTTCTCCTTGAAGAGGTCCTTTACATCCCTTGTAAGTTGGATTCCTTGGTATTTGATTCTCTTTGAAGCAATTGTGAATGGAAGTTCATTCCTGATTTGGCTCTGTTTGTCTGTTACTGGTGTATAAGAATGCTTGTGATTTTTGCACATTAATTTTGTATCCTGAGACTTTGCTGAAGTTTCTTATCAGCTTAAGGAGATTTTGGGCTGAGACAATGGGGTTTTCTAAATATACAATCATGTCATCTGCAAAGAGGGACAATTTGACTTCTTCTTTTCCTAACTGAATACCCTTGATTTCTTTCTCTTGCCTGATTGCCCTAGCCAGAACTTCCAACACTATGTTGAATAGGAGTGGTGAGAGAGGGCATCCCTGTCTTGTGCCAGTTTTCAAAGGGAATTTTTCCAGTTTTTGCCCATTCAGTATGATATTGGCTGTGGGTTTGTCATAAATAGCTCTTATTATTTTGAGGTACGTTCCATCAATACCGAATTTATTGAGCGTTTTTAGCATGAAGGGCTGTTGAATTTTGTCAAAAGCCTTTTCTGCATCAATTGAGATAATCATGTGGTTCTTGTCTTTGGTTCTGTTTATATGCTGGATTATGTTTATTGATTTGCGAATGTTGAACCAGCCTTGCATCCCAGGGATGAAGCCCACTTGATCATGGTGGATAAGCTTTTTGATGTGTTGCTGAATCCGGTTTGCCAGTATTTTATTGAGGATTTTTGCATCGATGTTCATCAGGGATATTGGTCTAAAATTCTCTTTTTTTGTTGTGTCTCTGCCAGGCTTTGGTATCAGGATGATGTTGGCCTCATAAAATGAGTTAGGGAGGATTCCCTCTTTTTCTATTGATTGGAATAGTTTCAGAAGGAATGGTACCAACTCCTCCTTGTACCTCTGGTAGAATTCAGCTGTGAATCCATCTGGTCCTGGACTTTTTTTGGTTGGTAGGCTATTAATTATTGCCTCAATTTCAGAGCCTGCTATTGGTCTATTCAGGGATTCAACTTCTTCCTGGTTTAGTCTTGGAAGAGTGTAAGTGTCCAGGAAATTATCCATTTCTTCTAGATTTTCCAGTTTATTTGCATAGAGGTGTTTATAGTATTCTCTGATGGTAGTTTGTATTTCTGTGGGGTCGGTGGTGATATCCCCTTTATCATTTTTAATTGCGTCGATTTGATTCTTCTCTCTTTTCTTCTTTATTAGTCTGGCTAGTGGTCTGTCAATTTTGTTGATCTTTTCAAAAAACCAACTCGTGGATTCATTGATTTTTTGGAGGGTTTTTTGTGTCTCTATCTCCTTCAGTTCTGCTCTGATCTTAGTTATTTCTTGCCTTCTGCTAGCTTTCGAATGTGTTTGCTCTTGCTTCTCTAGTTCTTTTAATTGCGATGTTAGAGTGTCAATTTTAGATCTTTCCTGCTTTCTCTTGTGGGCATTTAGTGCTATAAATTTCCCTCTACACACTGCTTTAAATGTGTCCCAGAGATTCTGGTATGTTGTATCTTTGTTCTCATTGGTTCAAAGAACATCTTTATTTCTGCCTTCATTTCGTTATGTACCCAGTAGTCATTCAGGAGCAGGTTGTTCAGTTTCCATGTAGTTGAGCGGTTTTGATTGAGTTTCTTAGTCCTGAGTTCTAGTTTGATTGCACTGTGGTCTGAGAGACAGTTTGTTATAATTTCTGTTCTTGTACATTTGCTGAGGAGTGCTTTACTTCCAATTATGTGGTCAATTTTGGAGTAAGTATGATGTGGTGCTGAGAAGAAAGTATATTCTGTTGATTTGGGGTGGAGAGTTCTATAGATGTCTATTAGGTCTGCTTGCTGCAGAGATGAGTTCAATTCCTGGATATCCTTGTTAACTTTCTGTCTCATTGATCTGTCTAATGTTGACAGTGGAGTGTTGAAGTCTCCCATTATTATTGTATGGGAGTCTAAGTCTCTTTGTAAGTCTCTAAGGACTTGCTTTATGAATCTGGGTGCTCCTGTATTGGGTGCATATATATTTAGGATAGTTAGCTCTTCCTGTTGAATTGATCCCTTTACCATTATGTAATGGCCTTCTTTGTCTCTTTTGATCTTTGATGGTTTAAAGTCTGTTTTATCAGACACTAGTATTGCAACCCCTGCTTTTTTTTGTTCTCCATTTGCTTGGTAAATCTTCCTCCATCCCTTTATTTTGAGCCTATGTATGTCTCTGCGTGTGAGACGGGTCTCCTGAATACAGCACACTGAACTGTCTTGACTCTTTATCCAGTTTGCCAGTCTGTGTCTTTTAATTGGAGCATTTAGTCCATTTACATTTAAGGTTAAGATTGTTATGTGTGAACTTGATCCTGTCATTATGATATTAACTGGTTATTTTGCTCATTCGTTGATGCAGTTTCTTCCTAGCCTCAATGGTCTTTACATTTTGGCATGTTTTTGCAATGGCTGGTACCGGTTGTTCCTTTCCATGTTTAGTGCTTCCTTCAGGGTCTCTTGTAAGGCAGGCCTAGTGGTGACAAAATCTCTAAGCATTTGCTTATCTGTAAAGGATTTTATTTCTCCTTCACTTATGAAACTTAGTTTGGCTGGATATGAAATTCTGGGTTGAAAATTCTTTTCTTTAAGAATGTTGAATATTGGCCCCCACTCTCTTCTGGCTTGTAGAGTTTCTGCCTAGAGATCTGCTGTTAGTCTGATGGGCTTCCGTTTGTGGGTAACCTGACCTTTCTCTCTGGCTGCCCTTAAGACTTTTTCCTTCATTTCAACTTTGGTGAATCTGGCAATTATGTGTCTTGGAGTTGCTTTTCTCGAGGAGTATCTTTGTGGCGTTCTCTGTATTTCCTGGATTTGAATGTTGACCTGCCCTACTAGGTTGGGGAAGTTCTCCTGGATGATATCCTGAAGAGTGTTTTCCAACTTGGTTCCATTTTCCCCCTCACTTTAAGGCACCCCAATCAGACGTAGATTTGGTCTTTTTACATAATCCCATACTTCTTGCAGGCTTTGTTCATTTCTTTTTCTTCTTTGTTCTTTTGGTTTCTCTTCTCGCTTCATTTCATTCATTTGATCCTCAATCGCTGATACTCTTTCTTCCAGTTGATCGAGTCGGTTACTGAAGCTTGTGCATTTGTCACGTATTTCTCGTGTCATGGTTTTCATCTCTTTCATTTCGTTTAGGACCTTCTCTGCATTAATTACTCTAGCCATGAATTCTTCCACTTTTTTTTCAAGATTTTTAGTTTCTTTGCTCTGGGTACGTAATTCCTCCTTTAGCTCTGAGAAATTTGATGGACTGAAGCCTTCTTCTCTCATCTCGTCAAAGTCATTCTCCGTCCAGCTTTGATCCGTTGCTGGCGATGAGCTGCACTCCTTTGCCGGGGGAGATGAGCTCTTATTTTTTGAATTTCCAGCTTTTCTGCCCTGCTTTTTCCCCATCTTTGTGGTTTTATGTGCCTCTGGTCTTTGATGATGGTGATGTACTGATGGGGTTTTGGTGTGGATGTCCTTCCTGTTTGTTAGTTTTCCTTCTAACAGTCAGGACCCTCAGCTGTAGGTCTGTTGGAGATTGCTTGAGGTCCACTCCAGACCCTGTTTGCCTGGTTATCAGCAGCAGAGGCTGCAGAAGATAGAATATTTCTGAACAGCGAGTGTACCTGTCTGATTCTTGCTTTGGAAGCTTCCTCTCAGGGGTGTACTCCTCCCTGTGAGGTGTGGGTGTCAGACTGCCCCTAGTGGGGGATGTCTCCCAGTTAGGCTACTCAGGGATCAGGGACCCACTTGAGCAGGGAGTCTGTCCCTTCCCAGATCTCAACCTCCGTGTTGGGAGATCCAGTGCTCTCTTCAAAGCTGTCAGACAGAGTCGTTTGCGTCTGCAGAGGTGTCTGCTTCGTTTGTTTAGTTTACTTTGCCCTGTCCCCAGAGGTGGAGTCTACAGAGACAGGCAGGTTTCCTTGAGCTGCTGTGAGCTCCACCCAGTTCGAGCTTCCCAGCAGCTTTGTTTACCTACTTAAGCCTCAGCAATGGCGGGCGCCCCTCCCCCAGCCTCGCTGCTGCCTTGCCGGTAGATCACAGACTGCTGCGCTAGCAATGAGGGAGGCTCCATGGGTGTGGGACCCTCCCGGCCAGGTGTGGGATATGATCTCCTGGTGTGCCTGTTTGCTTAAAGCGCAGTATTGGGGTAGGAGTTACCCGATTTTCCAGTTGTTGTGTGTCTCAGTTCCCCTGGCTAGGAAAAGGGACTCCCTTCCCCCTTGCGCTTCCCAGGTGAGGCAATGCCTCACCCTGCTTCAGCTCTTGCTGGTCGGGCTGCAGCAGCTGACCGGCACTCTCCAGTGAGATGAACCCAGTACCTCAGTTGAAAATGCAGAAATCACCATTCTTCTGTGTCACTCGCGCTGGGAGTTGGAGACTGGAGCTGCTCCTATTCGGCCATCTTGCTCCGCCCACACCAGCATGATTTGTAAAGTTGTGTAACAACTTTGCAAATTTGGCCATTCAGTGTTCTATCATACTACAACTGTTTCCTCAGCTTCCCAACTCTTTAGCAAAATGTCAAATATATTATCTTTTTACTAATCAGCATTGCCTTGCTAGAGTAGCCTATTTACAAACCAACTCATTTCCCTTTTCCTCCTGCTTATCCCCATTAAAACATTCATTAGCCTCTACTTTAATTGTCTGGTTATTTGTTATTTTTACTGCTTGACTTGTGAGAACTTGTAGACTTTCCATTCTGCTTGAGATCTGGGATCACACCATTCATTTGCACATCTCTAAAGGCTTAATGGCCTAGAGAAGATAAGGCATGTTTGAACATTCTCATACCATGCTGAGCTATATCTTCTGATATTCACCCCCATTTCCTCCAGTGTCATCACATTTTCTCCTCACAATAACACTTAGTTCTCTGTCTTCACTATGGTTACCTCCTCTATGTTAGGCAGACATCATAGTTCCTCTTTTTGTTGCCTAACTTCAAGGAGAAGCCTTAACTTGATGCCTCTATTTTCCATTACTGTGCTTTTCCTGTTATACAGTCTAGCTTTGAACTCCACCAGTGCACTGAACCTCCATCCTTGAAGACTGTGTTTAAATATTTCTTGTTAAGTCCAGTGTCCTGTTTTGATCACCTTTTTCTCCTAGTCTTTTGCAGTACTTGACAGTGTTAATAACCCTTGTTCCTTAAAATCTCCTGTAATATAAAAATTTAACATGACTTAGTAAACCTTAGCCACACTGAATGTTTGGTTATAAGGCTTAAATTAAATCATATATGTGCACAGTCACTGGCAGAAAAGATTCATTTTCTCTAACAGCATTAGGGCCTAGGGCAAGGATAACAAATAGAGGCCCACAAATTATTTGCTTAAATATTTAGAAGTCAATCAAGTCGACTAACTGTTAAATAAGATGTTAGCTTCCTACCTTGACAAATACATTTTTCTAACAACTTTGAAGACCATATTTAAATGTAGAATTCTTGGACGCATTTGAGTGCCATGCCAAAATGTGTTGGTATGTGGGAAAGCTATCCCTTAGCCTGCAGTTCATCCATGTTCTCTTCCCATGACTGGCTCTGCCCAAGACGAGAGAAATTTTCCATAGACATGTGTAGATCCCTGCAATGTGGCCTGAAAACAGAAGTGTAGACTCTTAATGGGCATGTTCCTAGGGTTTATGAACTCTTCACCCTATGGATAGAAGCACAGTTAGAGGAGGGTTAGGATAGGGCTTCAAAACTTGGATAATCTTGTCTGACTCATTGTAGATATTCAGTACATGGTTGTTTACTTTTAATGCAGCACACATATTAGTCATCTTTTCTCCCTATCTGTTCTCCCTCCAAGTTTCTTTATTTTTGACAATAACAGCACCACTCTATCATTTAGACTAGAAATTCTGGAGTTTGTTGGGAATCATTCATTTTCTTCATTGTCTGTATCTTTTCAGTCTTTAATTCCAGTCCATTGTATCTTCTACCTGTAGACTCTTGTTTGGCCATCTTACTCTTAGCCTTCTCATCCAGCTGATTCATTGCCTCAAATCAGAATTATTTTAATGAGTGTACCTAGAATTTTCTGTTTATTTGGCATCCCTTCCACTTGGCTGGGAACCACTTGAGATGAAGAGCCATGACATTCATGTCAATATTCTTAGAAGTTGTCTGGACACCTTTAGCCTATTCGGATATATTTTGAAGTATCCAGAGTGCTGGTGGAGTTTCTTGACAAGGGTCTCATTCCAAGAAAAATTAAGAAGCTTTATGAAAAGCAAAAGTGACTGACTACTTCTGGGGCTGATAGCCAGACCTCGTGGATAAGAACTTTCAAATATCAGGTTCATAGGTCACCCCTGTGTCTTCCCCTGGCCCCATACCTCCTCCCAAGCTAAGACCTTGGCATAAAAGTAATTTACCTTTTTGAGAAGGTGAAGTACACAAGTTAGGGATTGAAAGATCATATACTGCAATAGAGAGAAGGTACTATTGGCTATTTCATGTTGAACTGTTCCTTTTGAATCAGTTTCAGTTCCCTCAAGAAAGAGGGTACTGACCATAAGCAAATGACGTAAAAGATGCCTCATTTAATTATCTACATGAAACAGAAAGGATGCTGCTGTTGTTTGTCGCCTCAAAAATTTATGTTGAAATTTAATTGCCATTGTAACAATAATAACAGGTGGGACTTTTGAGAGGGGATTAGTCCATGAGGACTCTGCCTTTATGGGTGGAATTAATGCCATCATGACAGGATTAGTTACTTCTGCCATTTTTTCCCTCTTGCCTTCTCTTGCCCTTCTGCTATGTTAGGACACAGCAACAAGGTGCCATCTTGGAACAAGGTGACATCTTGGTACTGATCAAGGAATCAGCAGCTTCAATGTCTGAAGAGAAGATTCAGACATTGAAGCTGATGATTTCTTGATCTTGGACTTTTCAGCTCTCAGAACTGTGAGGAATCATTTGCTTTTTTTAATAGGTTACCCAATCTCAAGTATTCTATTATATTAACAGAAACAGACAAGACAGATGGCAGGCATGGTTTTATGGTTGGATGTCAAGTGTTCGATTTCAGCGTTGGAGCTGTTAAAGGGGAAAGAAAGGCCTATGAATTGTATACAAAAATAACATTTTTCCATATTATGTGGCTTCTTTCAGTACTGGACGGGGTGCTAGATTGGCAACAATAGCAGCATGTCATGCTACTGAATACCTAAATATCTTGCAGGCCATGTAAGGACCTGAAGAAAGAAAGTGTCTTGTCAGACTAGGTAAGAAGTATGATAATTTAGCTTCAAGTAGTAGAAAGCAAAATGAAAGAGACTTAATTAAATACTTCTATTGGTTTGTACCAATATAAACCCTAGTCCTTTCAGCAGAAATATAATAAGGTTGGCTTCTGGATTGGCTGTATCCAATCTTTGGTAGTGCCCTTAAACCAATATATTAACTTAATTTATATAATAATTATTTATTCAAATTCAACCTATCCCAAGTCCTATTGACCATCCTTTGTTCAAACCTATCCAACTTCTACTATTCCCATTTTTGCAACTGACAACACCAATCACCCCACCACTTCAGTTGAAAACTTTGGAGTCTTCTTGTAATCTTTTCTGTTTCTGTATTTCTGCAGGTTCCTTGGTTGTTTCACCTCTGCATGTTGATATTTCCTTCAGTCTGGATTTTTTTGTGGAAGCAAAATGGTTGTAGCACTTCCAGGCCCATAATGTCCACAAAAAGAAAGGGTATAGCCATTGTTTGATTTTTTTTTTCCTACAAAAGTCTCCATCAAAACTTTTCTCACATTGTGTTGACATGAATTGAGTCACATGATCATTCCTGAGCCAACTGTTAATGGTTAGGAGAATGCCACTCATTTGTCTTCCTAAGCCTGGAGCTCTGAACTGACTATTGGTGCAAGGGGGATAACACCCACAGACTAGTTTACCCTGGCCCTAGTACTGAGGTTAAGGCTGAGGGGAGAACTCAGGTTGGACTAAATTTCCCCGAAGCACAGGAATGCTTAGAGGGAGAGGTGGATACTGAAAGAACATCAGAGGCATAGAAAGTGAGAAAAAGATGCCAGGTAGACAACCAACAATGTTTGCTACAGGCCCGTTGATCCAGAGAAACAGTTGTCAACAGAATGGGTTTTCTAGAGATCTGGATCTAGATCAGTTGCTTTGTTATGGGTTTCTTTGTGTGTGTGCATGTGATAAGTTTGTTCTCAAGTGTAAAAGTCTTTAAAGCTAGCAGAAGGTTGTCTAAGAAGGTGGGACTCCTGGCCTTCCAAGACTCTATACCACTACAGAATAATTTCTCTGCAAATTCATGGACTTTTCCTCCAAAATTATCTCTGCTAGCTTGAATCATGTATTTTCTCCTTTAGAATCGTATTTTGGTTTCTTCCTAATTCTTGTTCAGAATTGGGCTTTTGCCTCATGACTTGATGCCTAATCTCAGCTCTCCTCTTGTTTCTGCTCTCACTCAGCTGGCTAAGATTTGCCATCTTGACTATTGTCTTCTGATATCTGGCTGGGCTCAGTTTACCTCATATTTACCATCTCATTACTATTGTCATGGCCTTGAGCTCCATGGAACCCCATCCTGCTATATATTGTAATAAATGCCACAGGGTTGGGCCAGTTTGAGTGAAGGGAACAATTACTGTGAACTCAATTTCAGCTTCTTAAATAACAAATAACAGCCACATCTGTCTGAAATGCATATTAAACTTTTAAAATATTTTCAGGTCTTAAGCTTCACAGAATCATTCTACTATATTATCACAGAGTTTAGATTACATTACAATTAAAATTTGAGATAGATAGACTATTCATCTACTCAACAACATCAATTGAGCAAGACTCTGTCTAAAAAAAAAAAAAAAAAAAAAAAAAAATTAAGTTCAGTGTTTTCCCAGACAGCTATCTTCCATTAATTTTGTAGGGAATCAGTCTTTCTCAATGTTTTCTCCATTCACATAACCTGTGTAATCGTCCCACTTTCCTTGGGCTAGCAAAGTCAATTACATGTCTAGGCCCCAAGTGTTTTGTAACTTGTGCTACATCTACTGTAGAAAAACTATGTAGGCTTCACCACTCTGAATTCAGAGCCTAGAGGCACAGGAAGCCCAGTCAGTTAGAATGAAGCTTCCAAATTAGCTCCAAGTGACCTAGAGCTGCTCTAGGCATAAACTTTGCTCCCAATTCAGACCACATCTATTTCACCTGCAAGAAGGGAGGCCAATTTATATAGAAATGAGTTTTTCTACTTGAGCCCAAGCCATGCAAAGACTCTAAATAGGGGAAGTCATGGGGTATCTGTTTCTTATCTCAGATGACAAGGTAAAACAAGAATGCAGTCTTGAGGAACTCCTTAGTTACAAGGTAGGGAATATGTTGCCTGTCACTGTGAAGACATGAGTTGAGGACACAATGACCTTAGGAAGACTCTCCTGAGTCTTTTTATCAATACTTATTAAATGAGCTGGTCATCTGTGACTTCTTTAGCTTTGTACTAGTCACTGTGGCATTGTACTAGTCACTGTGGTGGGGAAGTAGAGATGAACAAGATACAATACTTTAGGAAACTCACATCATGAAATGTATCATTAAGAGCCAATTATGATAAGACTAGGGAAAGGGTGGTCAGGGAGAGCTTCAGGGCTTCCTACAGGAGGTTGTGTTTGAGTTATATCTTGAAAGAAGAGTTAGTGTTTAGAGATGTGGGGAAAATAACTGCAAAGAATGGTGGGAGCAAAGGTGCCTAGGTGAGAGTGGGCACTGTAGTGACCAAGCCAAGGTGGCATAGGTGTGTGGAGAGTAGGGAAAATAGCCATTTTTGGAAGGCTGACTAGGTTGTAGATGTCCACTCCTTGATCAGAGAACACCCTTGGCCAAAAGGTAAAAGTCTAAGAGGGGCCATGAGAAGAAGAACTGTATTTTCCAGATCAAATAAACATAAACTTAAAAATCAGGCTAAACATCTTAGAAAAGCAGAGACCCTTGGACAAAAGGTAAGAACCAAAGAGAGACATGGGCCCTTGGAAACACTTTCAGGCTCTCCTAGGTTCAGAGGGGGACGAGGTGGTATCACATATGCTTAAGACAATGAGTTTTCTATTGAAATGTCCAAAGTTTATATTCCAGCTCTTCTGTATTCTGTGGGACCTCTCTGTGCCTTGGTTTTCTCATATATAAAAAGGAGGATAAAAATAGTTTCTTTCTTATAGGCTGTTCTGAGGCTTATATTACAGAATGCACATAACAAAGCACTTAGCTCATGCTTGTCCTATAAGAAGTACTTGGTAAATTGTGGCTCCTATTAGTTTTTTTTTTAAATTGATATTATGCTCAAGTTTATATAGTGGCCTGGCCACAGAGATGACTCTCAAATACATGCTTTTTAAAGTTTGGTACAATACTAAGGTATTTATCCTGAGAATACCCCAGGGCACACATCCACAATTTCTCCCTGGTGACTCATTCCCTGGCTGACTGATGGTGGGGAAAACATATCTCAGTATTCAATTAGATGATTATTGTGATTGTCTGGCTCTGACAGGACCCATGAAATTTCTAATACACTCAGTTTATAATAACTGCTATTTCCAAAGTTTTTCACTGTTTGCAAAATCCTTTTATCTCTGTCATTTCATGTGGATTTGAAAAACTGGGCCATACGATGGTCAGGGACAGGTGGCTTTACTTTACAAATCAAAAACTGAAGCTCAGAGACATAAAGTGATTCACCCAAGGCCACACAGCATGAGGTGACTCTCAAACTCAGATCTTTTGATTCTATTTCAGTGCTCTTTCCCTTAAAGGACCTTGACTAAATCCTCCAGGATTAAATGAAGACTCAAATTGAGCCTTTAACTTGTCAAGTTGCCCAGGCAATGTGTGTGTGTGTAGGAGAGCAGAGTTTGGTAGAGAGAGAAATCAGGAACCTAGTCTGGACTTGGGAGTGAGGAAGGTTTGAACCCACCTATCTAGATTGGACCCAAACAAAAAAGAAAATTTACATCCTTTTAATCTATTTTGTGAAGAAGAGAGAAGACGAGGCTAAAAAGAGCACCATGAGATATGCAATAGGCCAAACATTAGAGCAACTACAATAGATTCCCCTATCCTTGAAGGAGGCCATGGATGGGTGTTTGGGATCTTTGGTGTGGCACAGTGAAAGCTCTATCTCCCCTCTCTCTTCTGCTTCCCCAGCTGTACCATCAGCACCCATGTATTCTATCAGGCTTTATATTACTCTCAACAAGTTTATTGCATTGGTACTCCAAGTTCAAGAGTCCAGGCTTGAAAAGGTATTGAGGTTGGGCCAGTGCCTTCACACACTTTTGTACTTAGGCAGATTAAAGACAAGGGAATTCCCAGCACATCTATTAGATAGAGACACTTAAGCCTGAACAAGTCATGTCTCCATTCCCCTGCCCTTTGCTTGTCAATTAAGGCCTGTCTCTAGTGTGTCAGGCCAAAAAAGAATCAGCACACTGGGGGATGCTTCTTCTGGTACAATCTGAGTCTTACTACATACTGGGCTTCTGCTTCCTAGTGAGGTAGAAGGCAGGGCTCAACTTTAGAGGCAAGGCTTAGACACTGGGCCAGATTGGGGACTAGGTAAAATGGCAGGGGAGGAAGCAGTTTTCAATGAAACATGCCCACCAGCATGCCATGTCAATTTACCTTTGCCATGGCAAAACTCAGGAGCTACTGCCCCTTTCCATGACAATGACCCAATGATCCAAAAGTTACTTCCCCTTCTGTGGAAATTTCTGCACAAAACATCCCTTGATCTGCATGCAATTAAAGTAGGTATAAATATGACTGCAAAACTGCCTTGAGCCCCACTCTTTGCCTAAGGGGTAGCCTTTCTCTGGTACAGTCACAGAGCTTTAACACTGCTGGAACTGTAACACTGCCTCTTCAATAAAGCTGTTTTCTTCTACTTCTAGCTTGCCCTTGGATTCTTTCCTGGGCAAAGGCAAGAACTCTCATGGGCTAAGCTCCACTTTAGGGCTTGCCTGCCATACATCGCCAGGAGAAGGCCTCTGGGTGGACCAGAGAGTCCTGACTTGGCAGTCCACTTTGCTTCTGACCATGAACTTCTGAAGTTCCAAGAGCAGGAAGGAAAGAGCTGAGTGCTAGCTTTTCCCTGAAGCCTGGCACAGAATTCAGGCGACTCCCAGTGTCTTGGCATAGCCATGTGGGACAAAGTCAACCGTGCAGGACGTATTTGGTGGCTTCACATGAATTACTGTTGTATAATAAATATACAAGAACAGAGCTCAATTGGTCTTTTAACCATAGCATTAAAGTTTTTCTCATACCTTGGTCATCCTTCTGCTTGGGCTGGGATCTCGTTTATAAGCCCACTAAAGGTTTGCAGGAATCAAGGAAAGCCAATCTTTCTGATATCATCTTTCCAGTGGTAAGTAAAAGGCAGGAGTGATCACTCCACTGAAGCCAATTAGGAATGTTTTATTTGTTTTAAATCTTCCAAATTTCTTTGTTCTCTTGACAAATGGGCATGGCCCTTTTGGACAGGTCGACTTGGCCAAAATTCCTCAGAAGGTTATCTGTATTATTAATTTTTGTTAAATGATGTGAGATAAGTTCTGATGAATTGTGATTCTTACTTTAGTCCCCATTATCAACCAGCCCTATATTGATAATACCTGGATAAGTCTTGAATCCCTGACCCTATTATTTGTACCAGAACAGAAAGCACATCGCTCATGTTGAAAGGGCAAGTAGGAAAAAACTTAAATGTCAAGGTCTCTAAAAGCCTTCAGTCCCATCCTCATAAAAATTCATCATGACTTGCTCTCAGTAGCGATCACGAAACAATTCTTTTTTGCGGAGGGCGGAGGGCGGGGGGAGCGGGGGGCGACGAGGTGGTCCTTATGTGAGAAAAGACAGTGGTTCCAGCATCCCAAACACTCTTTTATTGAGGAATTGGCTCTTTCATTTTCATTACTCAGCCTGAGCTCTTCTCAGTTGAAACCTACGAGATGCTTGGGTTTTTATACTGTAGAAAAAGATAGTTTTTTTCTTAATCAGGCAAATGGAGTGGGGATAGGTAGTAGGGAAATCCTGTCAAGAGAGAAGAATGGATAACTTAAGAACTGGGGATATATCCTTTGGGATTTTTAAATTAAACTATTTAAGATCAAGAAGGCAGAAAATGTCACAGTCCTGGGTTGTACTTCAGATCCTTCACATGGAACTAGTGCAATTCACAGAGGTGTATTGCTATGGGAACTTGAAACTTCATGGAATATATTTTTTGTAGTGTACAACTGATGTGTTTCAGCTAGTTACTTTGGGCTCTAGGCTCCTTCAGCCAATTGGTGGCTTTCAAGAAGTAACTAAAAATCTCTCCTCACCACTTCTCTGTCCCCCTCGGAAGATCAGAATCCTAGCCAGCACCAGCGTTTTGGCCAGGCATGAATTCTGTAATCCAGCACAGGAGAATAGGAAGCTCACGTGATTGCTCTGAATCATTGTGTGCATCATTCATTTCTATATTTCCAGTGTCTAGAATACTACCTTGCATATAATAGGTGCTCGTGAAATGTTTATTGAGTAAATTAAATGCTTAAATAAATATTTCTAAGTACTGCTTCTGCCAAGAACAAAAGACTAATCTTTTCTCAGAGTACTTTCCCATTTCCCACCTCAACTTTTCATGTGCTAAATTCTTCCCAGTTATATCAATGAAGAATGGACTTATGGATAAAAGTGGAAGAAGATGTGGATGGGCCATAATGAGCTCCAACTCAGAGTAATTCAACTAGTTAATTAGAACATTTGTACAGTATAAATTTCCCACTAGTGAGAAAAAGTCTTACTTTGCTCTTTCTGAAGTATTTAACAGAAGGAAAATACCCTCAAAACCAAAATCTTGAGGTTCTACCTAAATATCTTACATTCCCCAGATTTCCCAAAGGCTTAACAACTCATCCTTGGAGTCTGTTTCACTCTCTAGCCAAGTCTCACAGGCATACAAAGTATTCCATAAAGAATTGATTGCATAGAATGATCAAGTGTCAAAGCTGAAAGGTAATTTAGAAAAGTCAGAGCCCAATTCTTTCTTTTTATAAGTAGGGTACACTGGAACCCAGAGAGTGGAAGACATTGGAAGCTTGGTCTGCTGACCACCAGGTTAGTGTTTTTCTCATCATACCACATGATTTCCAAGTGTTGGCCAATTTTACAAAAGGACTACAACCCCCTCCCCTCCTTATAGGGTTATAGAATACAGGTTTCTAGGTTGGAAACACTACATGGACAGGAATAAGAGAGCCTGTGTTGCATTCAAGAACCACATTGACTGCAAATTGTAGGTTCACTTTGGCCCAGAATGTGCTATTGATGTGCTCCTATAGAAGGACCAGAATCCATGGGCTCTGTCTCCTCCCCCCAGTAAGCTAAGCCAGGTGTGCCAGGGCTTGTTGACACAGCACCCTCTCCCATGCATTGTTTTTCTGGAACACAGGCCTCAGGCCAAGTATATATTAATGCAGCTATGCATAGTATCTAGGGTTCTCAGTTCCAGAACTGGGAAGAAATGAGGCCAGGTAGAAAAGAAACCAGACTGTGAGGGAAGAAGATCTGTAATGAAAGATGAGAAAACAAGCCTCAAAGCAATTAAGAAAAGCACTGGGCTTCCAGGACTCACAATACTAATTTTGGCTGGCCCTAGTCAAGACACTTAACTTCTCTGATCTTGGTTTTCTCATCTGTATAGTGGAGGAAAATCAGATCTGGTTCAACTATTTGTATGGAACTATGAAAGTTATTTGGAAGTGATGGTGTTATGCAACAGTTCCTTGTGACTGGATCTGAACATTTTTAATCCTTTGAGTCAAGTAACTCCAGTAGAAGGTATCACTGCCTTTATTCAGATAAATGTTTGAAAGAAAATCATAGAATGGTTAATGAGTGATCGTGGGCTTACTTTGAAATTAAATATGGTGCAAAACACATGTTTCTAAACACACTGGTGTTCAGACAGGCTAAGAAGAATCACCAGGAAAATGTTTTAAAAATCCAGATGCTTAGGCTCTAACTTGGATCTGAGGTTCAGAATTGAAAAGGGAGGAAGTATGAGTTAGGCAGGACATCTGTATTTCCAACTATTAACCCCTAAAAGATAGTAATATTTAATCAATTTGGAAATCAATGATCCAGTAGACTGATTAAAGTGGTGAGATATAGGAGAAAGAGGCCAGGTTCTGGCTCCAGGCAGACAAAGTTCAAGTCTTGATCTGGAGTGAATCACATCCCTTCACAGAGCCTTCAATTTTGAATCAACAAAATAGAATTATGTACCCAGAGGTTACTGTGGGGATTGAAGGTGATAATGTAGGTAATGTAGCAGGCACTCAACAGTGTTCTCTCATTTATTGGCGTGTCCTTTCCTTATTTTGGCCTGGTTTGTTGTAAACTCCTACATGACATGGACCCCATCTGTTCAACTCATTCTGCATGATGCTCAAAGACGTAGGGTGAGAGTAGGCAGAGTTATGCAGAGGTAGCAGCTTCATAGCTGCTTTGTGATTGTTTTAGTCAGGGGCAGAGAACTTCAAGTAAAGGGGAGTTTATTACAAGCATATAGGAGACATGACATAGAAGAAGTTAACCTAAGAAGCTACAGAGACTTCAGCAACTAGGGGTCATAAATGGCTTTCATTAGTGTTATCCAGCTGTCCTCTGTTTCTTTCAATTCCCTTATCAACAGGATCTCCAATAACTTCAGTGTGAACACAATACAAGAACATTTTCTGCTCCAACTCAATCTGATGGCTTTCAGTTGAAGCACCTACTACTACTTGGTATTTTAAAAAATATGTCCTAGTTCCAATATGAGAGTCAGAGAGAATCTGATTGGCTCAGCTTATCTTTTTGTGACAAGAAAACTTATAGGTTCCAGGTCTGCTTAAATATTGGTTGCCCTTGGGTCGGATTCAGTTGGAGTGAGGTCATTTGGTGAAAAACCTGGCAGCCCAGGTTTTAAGAACAGTTTATCTTGGAGAGAGATATGGTTTGGGTAGGGACCATAAGATAGGATTGGCATAACATTGTCCTCTGGGGTGGAACAGTTGAGGAGACATGAACAGGGACTTGGCACTGCATGTATGCTTATTAGGTAATGCCATGACATCTCTGTTTTGGGTGGTAGTGTAGTAACCATTCTCTGGGATGTAACAAAGCTATCTATTTCCTGGAAATGGTATAGCTACCCATTCTCTGGGCTTTGTGTCTAAACCAGCAGCAGTAAAGACAAGGAGAATGTCTAAATAATGGAATCTAACTTCCAGACTGCACAGAATGATGATCCATCAATGTTTAATGAGGGTCTTGGTAGAAGGATGAATCCTTCCCCTTTCTGGTAAAGAAATTGAGTATAAAAAGAGAAGCATCTCAGAGCTAAGAGCTAGAAGTCAAACATGGTCTGGCTGTTTCTCAGTTCCATACTCTTTCCATTTTACCCAAGTTTGGTCTTCCTCATTATAAATCTGAGAAGCTACAATGACTTATGCTAGTTCCCATTTTACAGGTAGAGAAACTGGAGCATAAGGAAACGCCATGGCTGGATGTGCACTGAAAAATTAAGGTAGATAATTGACAGCTTTTTTTTGGAAAATTCAGATGAAGTTCCCACTTTCATTGCATTTACCTTAAGATACACTGGATTTCCTTGGAGGGCTTGTTAAATACAGATGGCTAGGCCCTACTTTCAGAGATTCAGATTCTGTAGGTCTGGGATGGAGACAGGGAATTTACATTTTTAACAAAATCCCAAGTAATGCTTATGCTGTTGATCCAGGAGCCACACTTCGAAAACTGCTGTTGTAAGCAATGTATTGGTTTAAATGACTGGCTTATGACATCAAGCTTTCATGCACCAGCCACTAGGATGAAGTAGTTAAAAAATATTTATATGCGAGATCCCAGGCCATCTCTGTTAAAGACATCTGATGCTATCCATGACCTTCTTTTCTATAGACTCTAGCAAACACAATGATGAGTACCTAGGCCTTGATGTCAGACAGATGGGGAACAATTTCCTAGCCATTTGACCTCAAAAATATTATATGACTTCTCTGAGTCTCAGGTTCTTCATTTTTAAAATGTGGGTAATGATGTTGCTACATAGGGCTGTTGTGAAGATCATAGAAACCAATGCATGTAAAATCCTTGAAGACAAGAAGGTTTTGCATCAGTTGAAAGACATTTTTAAAAAGAGTAACAGATTTCTTTTTCTGGACCACCTCCAATTCTTGGCATTTTAAGACTCCTTGGGTGCCTGTACTTTTGTTGCAGAAGGTGGCAGACAGGAATGTCTGTAAGTGGCTGTGGAGGAGCCATCCTAGATGCTGTGGGTGTTTATTCATTCCTATGAACACAGGGTAAATTCAGGTTTCCTATGTTCTTAGCCCTGGATCCTTTTAATATGATGCCTCCAAAAGCCAAGCTGCTGTTGTTCCAAAAGCCTGAGAAACGCAGATGGTCCTGTAAATCTTTTTTTTTTTTTTTTTTGAGATGGAGTCTTGCTCTGTCGCCCAGGCTAGAGTGCAGTGGCCGAATCTCAGCTCACTGCAAGCTCCGCCTCCCAGGTTTACACCATTCTCCTGCCTCAGCCTCCCGAGTAGCTGGGACTACAGGCGCCCGCCACCTCGCCTGGCTAGTTTTTTGTATTTTTTAGTAGAGACGGGGTTTCACCGTGTTAGCCAGGATGGTCTCGATCTCCTGACCTCGTGATCCGCCCGTCTCGGCCTCCCAAAGTGCTAGGATTACAGGCTTGAGTCACCGCGCCCGGCAGATGGTCCTGTAAATCTTATCATCCATTTTTCATTTTTAGAGGACTGACTGACTGGGAAAAAAAAGGGAATTCCTTAAAAGGTAGACAGAAGATATAGTCTTGTACAACTGTGTCCGATTGTTCTCTGTTAGAGAGTTAAGTGGAAAGGCAACCAGAGTCGGGAAATTTGGGTCCGAGAAAATGTTCTGCAACTGACTCACTGTGTGGCCTTGTATAAATCTCTCCTGCTTTTCAGGCCTCAATATTTTGTCTGTAAGATGAGGTACAGTACTCAGATTCAATGGTCTTGAAGGGCCCTGCAAGATCTAAATTCTAGATTCAGCAAGACAGAAAACTTGCTTCTAGCCATAGCTATATGTATGAGCTCATTATGTGACAGAAAATCCCTTCTCATCTCTGAGCATTAGTCTTCTCAGTTACAGACTTGGGAATAATTATAAACCGTGCCTTAAATCCCGTCAAATATTTATGCTATGAACCTAATACGTACTATTCAAAATATCTAGTATAATCTAATAAGAAGTTGATATTCAGAATATATGAAGAACTCCTACAACTCAACAATAGACAAACAAATTTACTAAAAATTTTTCCAGGAACTTGAATAGACATTTCTCCAAAAAAGATACACAAATGATGGACAAGCATATGGAAAAATGTTTGACACCATTGATGCAAATCAAAACCACAAGGAGATACCACCTCATATCCATTAAGATAGCTACTATGAAAACAAAACAGAAAATAACAAGTGTTGACAAGGATGTAGAGAAATTGGAATACTTGTGCATTGTTGGTAGTATTACAAAATGGTACAACTGCTATGAAAAGAGTATGACAGTTCCTTTAAAAGTTAACAATATAATTACTATATACAATCCAAAAATTCTACCTCTGGATATATACCAAAAGTGATTAAAAGCAGGCTCTCAAAGAGATATTTCCATACCCATGTTCATAGTGGCATTCAAAATAGCCAAAAGTGAAATCAACCCATGCCCACTGACACATGAGTGGATGAAGAAAATGTGGTATAGACGTATGAAGGAATAGTATAAAGTTTTTTTAAAAAGAAGAAAAGTCTGACACATGCTGCAGCATGAAAGAATCTTGAGGACATTACACTAAATGAAATAAGTCAGTCGCAAAAGGTCATATACAATATGATTCCCTTTATATGAGGAGCCTAGAGTAGTCAGATTCACAGAGGATGGGGGTAGTGGGGATTGAACTGTTACTGTTTAATGGATAGAGTTTCAGTTTTGCAAGATGAAGGGGCACTGGAGATAGATGGTGGTGATGGTTGCTCAACAATGTGAACGTACTTAACACCACTGAATTATACACTTAAAATAGTGAAGATAGTAACTTTTGTATTACATGTATTTTGCCATAATTAAAAATAATAGATTTCTTTGAAAACTGACAAGTGCTCTATAAATTTGGGAGTGTAGTTTGCTCATCAAGTTTATCAATTTTTTTTTGTTTTAGGAATATAACTTCACTTTCATTCATTTTATAATTCTTTTAAATTGAAGTATAACTGACATACCAAAAACTGTACATATTTAATGAATACATATCAATGAGTTTGAAAACACATATATAGCCATAAAACCATCATAAAAATGCCATAAACATATCTATGATCTGTAAAATTTCCATCCTCCCTCTTTTTTTTGTAACAAGGACATTTGACACACAATCTAACCTCTTTACAAATGTTTAAGTATACAATACATTATTGTTAATCACATGCATTGTGCTGTACAGTTGATCCCTAGGAGGTTTTCATCTTGCAAAACTGAAACTAGGTACTCTTTGACCAACATCTCATTTCCCCCAACTCCCAAATCCTGGCAACCACCATTCCACTCTCTGTTTCTATTAGTTTGACCGTCTCGGATTCCTGATACAAAAGGGATTATGTAGTGTTTGTTGTGTGTCTGGCTTATTTCACTTAACATAATTCCCTCCAAGTTGATCCATGTTGTCACAAATGGTAAAATTTCCTTTTTTATTTATTTTTTAATTTCATCTCAATAGTTTTGGGGGTACAGGTGGTTTTGGTTACATGGATACGTTCTTTAGAGGTGATTTCAAAGACTTTTTTTTGCACCTGTCGCCCAAGCACTGTACACTGTACCCAATATGTAGTCTTTTGTATTCTTCACCCCCCTCCCAACCTTCCCTCCTAAGTCTCCAAAGTCCATTATATCTTCCTTATGTTTTGCGTCCTCATGGCTTAGCTTCTGCTTATAAGTGAGAGCATATGTTGTTTAGTTTTCCATTCCTGATTTACTTAGAATAATGGCCTTTGGCTCCATCCAAGTTGCTGCAAAAGACGTTATTTTATTCCTTTTTATGGCTAAGTAGTTTTCCATGGTGCATATATACCACATCTTCTTTATTGACCCGTTGGTTGATGGATGCTTAGGTTGGGTTCATATATTTGCAATTGAGAATTGTGCTGCTATAAACATACATGTGCATGTGATCTTTTCATGTAATGACTTATTTTCCTTTGGATAGATACCCAGTAGGGGGATTGCTAGATTGAATGGTAGTTTTTTAGTTCTTTAAGGAATCTGCATACCATTTTCCATAGTGGTTGTACTAATTGACATTCCCACCAGCAGTGTAAAACTGTTCCTTCTTCACCACATTCATGCCAACATTAATTGTTTTTAAAATTTTTAATTATGGCAATTGTTGCAGAAGTAAGTTGGTATCTCATTGTCATATTAATTTGCACTTCCCTGATGATTAGTGATGTTGAGCATTTTTTCCATATATTTGTTGGGTGTTTGTATATCTTCTTTTGATAATTGTCTGTTAATGTCATTTGATTATGTCTAGATGGGATTTTTTTTTCTTGCTGATTTGTTTGAATTTCTTGTAGTTTCTGGATGTTAGTCATTTGTGAAATGCATAGATTGCAAATATTTTCTCCCATTCTGTGGGTTTACTCTGTTGATTATTTCTTTTGCTGTGCAGAAGCTTTTTAGTTTAGTTAGGTCCCATTTATTTGTGTTGCATTTGCTTTTGGGTGCTAAGTCATGAAGTCTTTGCCTAAGCCAATGTCTAGAAGAGTTTTTCAATGTTATCTGCTATAATTTTTATGGTTTCAGGTCTTAGACTTAAGTCTTTGATCTTAGGTTTTTATTTGTATAAGGTGAGAGATGGGGATCCAATTTCATTCTTCCTCATGTGGCTTGCCAATTTTTCCAGCATCATTTATTGAATACGGTATCCCTTCCTCACTATATGTTTTTGTATGCTTCGTCAAAGATCAACTGTATGTAAGTATTTGGCTTTATTTCTGGGTTCCCTGTTCTGTTCCACTGGTCTACATGCTACCACAACCAGGAAATGACATAAAAAATAAAAGTACAAACCAGTGTCCCTGATAAACACAGATGCAAAAATTCTCAAGAAACTACTAGTTGGCTGAATCCAACAACATACCAAAAAGATAATTCATCATGATCAAGTGGATTCATACTAGAGATGAAGGAATGGTTAACATACACAAATCAACAAATGTGATACATTACATAAAAAGAATTAAAAACAAAAACCATGTGATCATCTCAACAGATCCAGAAAAAGCATTTGATAAAATACAGCATCCCTTTATGATTAAAACCCTCAATATAAAAGCATGGAAGAAACTTACCTCAAAGCCATCTATGGCAATCCCACAGCCAACATCATACTGAATGAGGAGAAATTGAAAGCATTCCCTATGAGAACTAGAAAAAGACCAGGATGCACACTTTTACTGCCTCTATTCAACATAGTACTGGAAGTCCTGGCCAGAACAACCAAAAAAGAAGAAGAATAAAGGACGTCCAAATTGGAAAAGAGGAAGTCAAACTGTCACTGTTTATCGATGATATGATTATATATATCATCAGCGAACAGCTTTTTGTTTCATTTATTTTTTGTAATTTTTTGGTTTCAATTTTATTTAGTTCTGCTCTGTTCTTTTTTTTTTTTTTTTTTTTTTTTTTTTTTTTTTTTTCTACTGGGTTTGGGTTTGGTTTGTTTTTGTTCCAATAGTTCTTTGAGGTGTGACATTAGATTATCTATTTGTGCTCTATCAGACTTTTTGATGTAGGCATTTAATGCAATAAACTTTTCTCACTTTTGCTGTATCCCAGAGGTTTTGATAAACTGCGTCACTATTATCAATCCATTCTCATTTTTAATTTCCATCTTGAGTTCATTGTTGACCCAAAGATCATTCAAAAGTAGACTATTTAATTTCCATTTATTGGTATAGTTTTGAGGGTTCCTTTAGAAGTTAATTTCATTTTATTCCACTGTCTTCTGAGAGGCTACTTGATATGGTATTTATTTTCTTAAATTTATTGAGACTTGTTCTGTGGTCTTGATATCATATGGTTTATCTTGGAGAATATTCCATATGCTGATGAAAAGAATGTACATTCTGCCATTGTTGGGTAGAATGTTCTGTAAATATCTGTGAAGTCCATTTATTCTATTGCATAGTTTAAGTCCATTGCTTATTTGTTGACTTTCTGTCTTGATGGCCTGTCTAGTGCTGTTGGTGGAGTACTGAAGTCCCCCACTATCATTGTGCTGCTGTCCATCTCATTTCTTAGGTCTAGTAGTAATTGTTTTATGAATTTGGGAGTTCCAATGTTAGGTGCATGTATAATTAGAATGATAATATTTTTGTTTCAGACTAATTCTTTTATGATTATATAATGTCCCTCTTTGTCTTTTTTCATAGTTGCTGCTTTAAAGTCTGTTTTGTCTGATATAAGAATAGCTGCTCCTGCTTGCGTTTAGTTTCCATATGTGTGGAATGTCATTTTCCACCCCATTAACCCTAAGTTTAAGAGCCGTTATGTGTTAGATGAGTCTTTTGAAGACAGCAGATACTTGGCTCATGAATTTTTACACATTCTGTCATTCTGTATTTTTTTAAAAGAAGCATTTAGCTTACTGAAATTCAATGCTAGCATTGAAATTTGAGGTACTGTTCTATTCATCATGTTAGTTGTTGCCTAAATACCTTGGTTTTTTCATTGTGTTATATTTTATAAGCCCTGTGAGCTTTATAAGTAGGTTCCACTTTGGTGTAGTTTGAGGTTTTGTTTTAAGATTTAGTCCTCCTTTTAGCATTTCCTGTAGTGCTGGCTTGGTAGTGATGCATTCTCTCAGCATCAGTTTGTCTGAAAAAGACTTTATCTTCTCCTTCATTTATAAAGCTTAGTTTTGCTGGATAGAAAATTCTTGGCTGACAATTACTTTGTTTAAGGAGACTAAAGATAGGACCTCAATCCCTTTTGGCTTTAAGGCTTCTCCTGTGAAATCTACTGTTAATCTGATAGGGATTTTTAAGAAGTTACCTGATGCTTTGGTCTCACAGCTGTTAAGTTCTTTTCTTCATCTCAACTTTAGATAAACTGATGACTATGTGATTTGGTGACAATCTTTTTGGGTTGAATTTCTAAGGAGTTCTTTGAGTTTCTTTTGTTTGGTTGTCTAGATCTTTAGTGAGGCCAGGGAAGATTTCCTCAATTATTCCCTCAAATAAGTTTTCCAGACTTTTAGATTCCTCTTCTTTCTCAGAAATACCAATTATTCTTGGGTTTGTGCTGTTTAACATAATTCCATATTTCTTGGAGGCTTTGTTAATTTTTAAACTCTTTTTTCTTTTTGTCTAATGTGGTTAATTTGAAAGCCTTGTGTTTGACTTCTGAAGTTCTTCCTTCTCCTTATTTTACTCTATTGTTGAAACTTTCTACTACATTTTGTATTTCCCCAAGTGTGTCTTTCATTTCCAGAAGTTGTGATAGTTTTTTCTTTATTATACTTATTTCTCTGGAGCATTTGTCATCCATATCCTATATTATTTTTTAAATTTCTTTAAGTTGGTTTTTGCTTTTCTCTGGTACCTCTGTAAGGAGCTTAATAATCAACCATCTGAATTATTTGTCTGGAATTTTAGAGATTTCTTCTTTGTTTAAGTCCATTGCTTGGGAGCAACTGTGATCTTTTGGGGGATATAGAACTCTGTTTTGTCATACTACCAGAATTACTTTTCTGGAGTCTTCTTGGAAAGACATGTAAGTAGCCACTGGTAAAGACACAGAGGAAACCTAGAAAGTTGTTATTAAAAATTGGGGAAAAAATCAGAGAGAGAGAGGTATCTCCCATGGTTTGAGGCAAACAGACTGTTTTTTTTATATATATTATTGTAAATGTAATTGCTTTCTTAATTTAATTTTGGATTTGTTTGTTGATATATATATATATATATACATATATTTGATTATTTTATACAGATGTTGTATCCCCAAATCTTGCTGAACTTGTTTAATATTTCTAATAGTTTTTTGTTGATTATTTACCAATTTCAACGTACAATATTATGTCATCTGTGAAGAGATAGTTTCATATATTCCTTTCCAATCTTGGTGTCTTTAAAAAAATTTTTCTTGCTTACATGCTACAGCCTCCGCTTTAATGTTAAATGAAAGTATTCTAGAGTGGACATCTTTGTCTTCTTCCTCATAATAGGGGTTAGTTTTTAGTCTTTCATCATTAAGTGTGACACTAGCTGTGTAGTTTTCATTGATGCTGTGTATCTAGCTGAAGAAGTTTTCTCCTATTTCTAGTTTGCTGAATGTTATAAACAACATGGTGTGGAATATGACCATATACACATTTTTGTAATTTCTCAAGGTGGAATTATAGGGTATAAGAAGATAGTCATTTTGAAGGCATTTGGTACATATTGCTGAAATCTGACCAGGGTGGGGAATCCATTTTTCCTTCTTCCAGTAGTGGAAGTGACACTGGGTCTTGGTAGTAAGGCCCACAAATGAGTAGACCCATGTGAAACACTGAGTCTTTGCATGGAGTCTACCTTGCAAATGCCTTTGTAGTAGTTATCTAAACTAGGGAGCTTTAGAATAGACATTCCTAGCAATTACCACTCTGAAGAACAATAGGTCAGAATACTTACTTAGTACAAGGGAAGATTTTAGGAAAGTCTTCTTGCCTGATGAGCCGTTGGGAGAACTAGTAGACCCTCATGCACTGTATATAGGCCCTTCAACCACAGATAATTTGGCTTGATGTTGAGAATAATTAGTTCAATATGGAGCCACATAAAAATACATAACTAAAACTCATTTATCTTGGAGTGAGGAAATGCTATGTCCCATTTTTCTTGCTGTTCAACCTTGTGCAAATTACTTTACTTTCATGAGTAAATTTTTAAACCTATCAAATGGTAGTGGTGGTGGTGAGTAATGACCACTACCACTCATGTTGTGAGGCTCAGGTGAGTAAATAAATGTGAAAGTATTTTAAGAATTATGAGTAAAGGTAAACATTGTGGGGATACTACAAAAATATTTATGAATGAAGTAGTTTGTTGTCAGGCTCTGACATCCCTTTCCCTCTCCTTCACTTCTATTGCCTACCTTTTATGAAATTCTGTTGGTTCTAACTCCAAAATATATTCTGCATTTATCTATTTGTTTCTACTTTTACTTCAACCCTGGTACCCTAATCCAAGCCACCATCACCTGCATTGATCTCTCTTCTTCCAATTCTCCCTCTTCCTCTCCTCACTGCAAAGTCAAAGGGAGCATTAAAATCAAGTCATATCGTGTCACTTCCCTGCTTAAAACCTTCCTCTGGTACCACATCACAATTAGAATGCACATCAAATTTTTTTCTTGCCAATAGCCCCATGGCTTCTATCCTCATCTCACACTTATCGCCTCTTCACTTTTTGCATGTACTACACCCTTACCACGCTGGCCCTTATTGTTTTCTCTAATGCACCCTGCTCCTCATCACAGGAATTTAGAATGTGTGTTCTCTTTGTAAGGAATGTACTTTTCCCCTTGTTTACACAGTTAACTATTTAGAACTTCAGCTCAGTCATAATTTCTCCTAAGAAACCTTTTCTAAACCCATTAGATAAAATCTCCTTCTTATAGGCTCCCCTAATTTATAGCTAAATTAGCTACAAAGCATAAACTTACAGTGACAGGAGAGTAAGTATATACTTACATTGATAGGAGAGCCAAGAGCCACATCTGGCTCTAAGCTTTATGAATTGAAATTTTATATTTGTATGAAAATACAATATTCAAAATTAAAAAAAAAAAAACTTCATGGATGGGCTCAACAGGAGAACGGACAAATCAGAGGAATGAATGAGAGAACTTGAAGATAGACTAGATTATATTACCTAATCTAAACAACAGAGAAAAAATAGACTTAAAAAGATGAACAGAACCTTAGAGACCTGTGGAAGTATAACAAAATACTTTTGTCATCAGAGTCCCAAAGAGAGAGTAGAATAAGGATGGGTCTCAAAAAGTATTTGAAGAAATAATGGCTGCAAAATCCTCAAATTTAGCAAAAAATATAAACATATGTCTTTTCGAGAAGCTGAGTGAACTGAAATGGGATGAACACAAAGGAATTTATGACAAGACACATCAGAGTCAAACTTTTGAAAACTAAAAAAAATGAATATTTTGAGGGAGAAATGACACTTTACCAAAATGAATGAGAGGATTTATCATCCAAAATCGTGGAGGCCAGAAAGAAGAGGCCACAACATTTTTCAAGTTCTGGAATAAAAGGTAACTATCAACCTAGAATTTTCCCTATACTAAAATATCCTTCAGGAATAAAAGGTAGAACAAGATATTCTAAGAGGAAAAGAAACTAAAAGAATTTGTTGCCTGCAGACTTTATTTAAAATATTGGTTGGGTAGATCATGGCGGACAAGAGGCAGGACTAGACTGCAACTCCAGATAGAGCAGCATTGTGCAGGCTTTCATTGTGAATTTTAGCTTCAGATCCACTGCAAGAACAAATCAGCAATCCTGAAAGGACCCACACACCCTCTGAAGGAAGTGGACTGCTCCTGCAGAATCTGGGAGACACCACAAATACTCTGAGTGTCCCAGCTGCAGAAGTGGAAGAGGGAGACCCTCCTGTCCCGAACACACACCCCCACTGGAGGAGCTGAAGGTCTGTTTTCAGGAGACTTTCCCTACTTTCCCCGGAGCTGAGTCAGTTTAGACAGCCAAACCCAGTAAAATACAGCGGTGGAGGAGGCAGCAGGGAGGTCCTGGAAGCTTGCTGAATCCGCAAGTAGCTCATTCCTGCTTGGCACCACAGGGATCCATTAGGAGGGAGGCCAGAGGAGCAGGGCATAAAACCCCAGCTGGGAGATGGACTACCTGAGCTGAACTTTGTAACAGTTTGAGCTGGGCAAGAAGCCCCCTGGCCAGAATTTGGGGAAAGGTACGAATCCCACTTGCAGATTTCACAGATGGGGGAAGAACTAAAGCCCTTTTCTTTTGCAGCTTGGAGGTGGAAAGTGTCGGGCAAGTTTTGTTTTTTCTTTTTCTTTTTTATTATGCTTTAAGTTCTAAGGTACCTGTGCACAATATGCAGATTGTTACATATGTACAGGTGCCATGTTGGTGTGCTGCACCCATCAACTCGTCGTTTACATTAGGTATTTCTCCTAATGCTATCCCTCCCCTCTCCCCCAACCCAACATCAGGCCCCGGTGTGTGCTGTTCCCCAATCTCTGTCCAAATGTTCTCATTGTTCAATTCTCACCTATGAGTGAGAACATGTGTTTGTTTTTCTGTCCTTGCATTAGTATGCTCAGAATGATGGTTTCCAGCTTCAACCATGTCCCTACGAAGGACATGAACTCATCCTTTTCTGTGGCTGCACAGTATTCCATGGTGTATATGTGTCACATTTGCTTCATCCAGTCTATCATTGATGGACATTTGGGTTGGTTCCAAGTCTTTGCTATTGTGAATAGTGCTGCAATAAACATACGTGTGCATGTGTCTTCATAGAAGCATGATTTATAATCCTTTGGGTGTATACCTAGTAATGGGACAGCTGGGTCAAATGGTATTTCTAGCTCTAGATCCTTGAGGAATTGCCCCACTGTCTTCCACAATGGTTTAACTAGTTTACACTCCCACCAACAATGTAAAAGTGTTCCTATTTCTCCACATCCTCTCCAGCACCTGTTGTTTCCTGACTTTTTGATGATCACCATTCTAACTGGTGTGAGATGGTATCTCATTGTGGTTTTGATTTGCATTTCTCTGATAGCCAGTGATGATGAGCATTTTTTTCATGTGTCTGTTGGCTGCATAAATGTCTTATTTTGAGAAATGTCTGTTCATATCCTTTGCCCACTTGTTGATGGGGTTGTTTGATTTTTTCTTGTAAATTTGTTTAAGTTCTTTGTAGATTCTGGATATTAGCCCTTTGTCAGATGAGTAGATTACAAAAATTTTCTCCCATTCTGCAGATTGCCTGTTCACTCTGATGGTAGTTTCTTTTGTTGTGCAGAAGCTCTTTAGTTTAATTAGATCCCATTTGTCAATTTTGGCTTTTGTTGCCATTGCTTTTGGTGATTTAGTCATGAAGTCCTTGCCAATGCCTATGTCCTGAATGGTATTGCGTAGGTTTTCTTCTAGGGTTTTTATGGTTTTAGGTCTAACATTTAAGTCTCTAATCCATCTGAATTAATTTTTGTATGAGGAGTAAGGAAAGGATCCAGTTTCAGCTTTCTACTTATGGCTAGCCAATTTTCCCAGCACCATTTATTAAATACGGAATCCTTTCCCCATTTCTTGTTTTTGTCAGGTTTGTCAAAGATCAGACAGTTGTAGATGTGTGGTATTATTTCTGAGGGCTCTGTTCTGTTCCATTGGTCTATATCTTTTTTTTTGGTACAGTGTCGGGCAAGTTTTCAAGACTGCCCTCCATCTGGGAACAAACTCAGAGCTGTTGCTGGTGGCATGGTGGGAGTGGAACCAGCCCTTCAGTTTCCATGGGAGGTGGGTGAGGCCTGTGACTGTCAGCTTTTCTCTACTTCCCTGACAACCTGCATGACTCAGCAGAGGCAGCCATAATCCTCCTAGGCACACAACTCCAGTGACCTGGGAATCTCACCCCATCCCTCACAGCAACTGCAGCAAGACCTGCTCAAGGAGAATCTGAGCTCAGACACACCTAGCCCCACCCCCACCTGATGATCCTTCTAAAGCTAACAACTTTCACAGAGTCCATTGCACCCTCCACCACCTCCACTGGAACAGGCGCTGGTATCCATGGGTGAGAGACCCACAGATGGTTCCCATCACAGGACTCACCCCTCATCACCAGCCAGGAGTTGGGTAAACATACTGGATGGCTAGACCCAGAAGAGAGACAAAAATCACTGCAGTTCAGCTCACAGGAAGCTACAACCACAAGAAAAGGGCACGAGTACTATATCAAGGGAACACCCTGTGGGACAAAAATATCTGAACAACAGCCTTCAGCCCTAGACCTTCCCTCTGACAGAGCCTACCCAAATGGGAAGGAACCAGAAAAACAACCCTGGTAATATGACAAAACAAGTCTCATTAACACCCCCAAAAATCACACTAGTTCACCAGCAGTGGATCCAAACGAAGAAGAAATCCCTCACCTGCCTGGAAAAGAATTCAGGCAGTTAGCTATTAAGCTAATCAGGGAGTGACCAGAGAAAGGCAAAGCCCAGTGCAAGGAAATCCAAAAAATGATACAAGAAGTGAAGGGAGAAATATTCAACAAAATAGATGGCTTAAAAGAGAAAACAATAAAAACTTCAGGAAATATTGGACACACTTTTAGAAATTTGAAATGTGGCCGGGCGCGGTGGCTCAAGCCTGTAATCCCAGCACTTTGGGAGGCCGAGACGGGCGGATCACGAGGCCAGGAGATCGAGAGACGATCCTGGCTAACACGGTGAAACCCTGTCTCTACTAAAAAATACAAAAAAACTAGCCGGGCGAGGTGGTGGGCGCCTGTAGTCCCAGCTACTCGGGAGGCTGAGGCAGGAGAACGGCGTAAACCCGGGAGGCGGAGCTTGCAGTGAGCTGAGATCCGGCCACTGCACTCCAGCCTGGGTGACAGAGCAAGACTCCATCTCAAAAAAAAAAAAAAAAAAAAAAAAAAGAAATTTGAAATGCTCTGAAAGTTTCAGCAATAGAATTAAACAGATAGAAGAAAGAAATTCAGAGCTCGAAGACACGGTCTTTGAATTAACGCAATCCAACAAAGACAACGAAAAAAGAATAAGAAAATATGAACAAAGCCTCCAAGAAGTTTGGGATTATATTAAATGAACAAACCTAAGAATAAATGGAGTTCCTGAGGAAGAAGACAATCCTAAAAGTTGGAAAACATATTTGGGGGAATAATTGAGGAAAACTTTCCTGGCCTTGCTAGATACGGAGACATGCAAATACAAGAAGCACAAAGAACACCTGGGAAATTCATTGCAAAAAGATCTTTACCTAGGCACATTGTCGTCAGGTTATCCAGTTAAGACAAGAATCCTAAGAGCTATAAGACAGAAGCACTAGGTAACCTATAAAGGAAAACTTGTCAGATTAACAGCAGACTTCTCAACAGAAATGCCACAAGCTAGAAGGGATTGGGGGCCCATCTTCAACCTCCTCACACAAAACAATCTTTAGCCAAGAATTTTGTATCCAGCAAAATTAAGCATCATATACGAAGAAAAGACACAGTCGTTTTCAGACAAATGCTGAGAGAATTTGCCTTTACCAAGCCACCACTACAAGAACTCCTAAAAGTTCCTCTAAATCTTGAAACAAATCCTAGAAACATATCAAAACAGAATCATTTTAAGCATAAAGCACACAAGACCCATAAAACAGAAATACAAGTTAGAAAGCAAAAACAAAAAACAAAGTATGCAGGCAACAACAAGCATGATGAATGCAATGGTACTTCACATTTCAACACTAACATTGAATGTAAATGGCCTAAATGCTCCCCTTAAAAGATACAGAATTGCAGAATGAATAAGAACTCACCAACTATCTGCTGCCTTCAGGAGACTCACCCAACACATAAGGACTCACAGAAACTTAAAGTAAAGGGGCGGGAAAAGGCATGCCATGCAAATGGACACCAAAAGTGAGCAGGGATAGCAATTCTTATATCAGACAAAACAACTTTAAAGCAACAGTGGTTAAAAGAGACATAGAGAGACATTATATAATGGTAAAAGGCCTTATCCAACAGGAAAATATCACAAGCTTTAACATATATGCACTTAACACTGGAGCTCCCAAATTTGTAAAACGATTACTAATGACATAAGAAATGAGATAGACAGCAACACAAAAATAGTGGGGGATTTAAACACTCCACTGACAGCACTACACAGGTCATCAAGACAGAAAGTTAACAAAGAAACAATGGATTTAAACTACACCTTGAAACAAATGGACTTAACAGATATATACAGAACACTTCACCCAACAACTGCAGAATACACATTCTATTCAACAGTGCATGGAACTTTCTCCAAGATAGACCATATTATGGGCCATAAAATGAGCATCAATAAATTTAAGAAAATTGAAATTATATCAAGCACTCTCTCAGACCATAGTAGAATAAAATTGGAAATCAACCCCAAAAGGAACCCTCAAAGCCGTGAAAATTCATGGAAATTAAATAACCTGCTCTTGAATGAGCATTGGGTCAATAATGAAATCAAGATGGAAATTAAAAAAATTCTTCAAACTGAATAACAGTAATGACACAGCCAATCAAAACCTCTGGGATACAGCTAAGGCAGTGTGAAGAGGAAAGTTCATAGGACTAAACACCTACATCAAAAAGTCTGAAAGAGCACAAACAGACAATCTAAGGTTATGTCTCAAGGAACAAGAACAAACCAAATCCAAATCCAGCAGAAGAAAGGAAATAACTAAGATCAGAGCAGAACTAAATGGAATTGAAAGAAAAAAAAATTACAAAAAATAAATGAAACAAAAAGCTGATTCTTTGGAAAGATGAATAAGATTGATAGACCACTAGCAAGATTAACAAAGAAAAGAAGAGAGAAAGTCCAAATAACCTCACCGAGAAACAAAGCAGCAGATATTATAACTGACACCACTGAATACAAAAGATTATTCAAGGTTACTATGAACACTTTTATAAACATAAACTAGAAAACCTAGAAAGAGATGGGTAAATTCCTGGAAAAATACAACCCTCCTATCTTAAATCAGGAAGAATTAGATAACCTGAACAGACCAATAACAAGCAGAGAGATTGAAATGGTAATTACAAAACTACCAACACAAAACAAATCCAGGACCAGACAGATTCACAGCAGGATTCTATCAGACATTCAAAGAAGAATTGGTACCAATCCTTGTGATACTATTCCAATAGATAGAGAAACAAGGAACCCTCCCTAATTCATTCTATGAAGCCAGAATCACCCTAATACCCAAATCAGGAAAGGACACAACCAAAAAAAAAAAAGAAAGAAAGAAAGAAAGAAAGAAAGAAAGAAAGAAAGAAAGAAAGAAAGAAAGAAAGAAAGAAAGAAAGAAAGAAAGAAAAATACAGACGGATATCCTTGATGAACATAGATGCTAAAATCCTTAACAAAATACTAGCTAATGAATCAAAAAATATACCAAAAAGATAATCCACAATGATCAATAGTTTCCATAGCAGGGATGCTTTAACATACACAAGTCAATATTTGTGATTCACCGCATAAACAGAATTAAAAAGAAAATCACATGATCATCTGAATAGATGCAGAAAAGGCATTCAACAAAATCCAACATCCTTTTATGATCAAAACCTTCAGTAAAATCAGCATGTAAGGGACACACCTTAATGTAATAACAGACATCTATGACAAACCAATAGCCAACATAATACTGAATCAGGAAAAGTTGAAAGCATTACTACTGAGAATGGGAACAAGACAAGGATGCCCACTCTGACCACTCCTCTTCAACTGGAAGTCTTAGCAAGAGCAATTTGAAATAAGAGAGATGAAGGGTATCCAAATCAGTTAAGTGGAAGTCAGACTATCCCTGTTTGCTGACAATATGATCAATATGATTGTTTACCTTGAAAACCCTAAGGACTCCTCCAGAAAGCTCCTAGAACTGATTAAAAAATTAAGCCAAGTTCCCAGATACAAGATTAACATACACAAATCAGTAGCTCTTCTATACACCAACAGTGACCAAGCAGAGAATCAAATCCAGAACTCAATCCCTTTCACAATAATTGCAAGAAAACAAACAAACAAGCAAAAACCTTACAAATCTACCTAATAAAAGAGTTGAAAAACCTCTACAAGGAAAACTACAAAACACTGCTAAAAGAAATCATAGACAACACAAACAAATGGAAACACATCTGATGCTCATGAATGGGTAGAATCAATATTGTGAAAATAACCATACTGCCAAAAGCAATCTACAAATTTAACACAATCCCTATTAGAATACCATGATCATTTTTTACAGAGTTAGAAAGAACAATTCCCAAATTTGTATGGAACCAAAAAAAGAGCCTGCATAGCCAAAGCAAGAATAAGTAAAAAGAACAAAGCTGGAGGTATCACACTACCTGATTTCAAACTATACTATAAGGCCATAGTCACCAAAACAGCATGGTACTGGTATAAAAATAGGCACATAGACCAATGGAACAGAATAGAGAACCCAGAAATAAACTGAAATGCTTACAGCCAACTGATATTTCACAAGGCAAACAAAAAAATAAATTGAGGCAAGGACACCCTTTTCAACAAATAGAGCTGGGATAATTGACTAGCCACATGTAGGAGAATGAAACTGGATCCTTATCTCTCACCTTATACAAAAATCAACTCAAGATAGATTAAAAACTTAAATCTAAGACTTGAAACTATAAAAATTCTAGAAGATAACTTTGAAAAAAACCCTTCTAAACATTGGCTTATGAAAGGATTTCATGACTAAAAACCCAAAAGCAATTGCAATATAAACAAAGACAAATATCTGAGACCTAATTAAACTAAAGAGCTTCTGCATGGCAAAAGGAACAGACTGCAGAGTAAACAGATAACCCACAGAGTGGTAGAAAATCTTCACAATCTATACAACTGACAAAGGACTAATATCCAGAATATACAACTAATACAAACAAATCAGTAAGAAAAAGACAATCAATCCCATCAAAAAGTGGGTTAAGGACATGAATAGACAATTCTCAAAATAAGATATACAAATGGCCAACAAACATATGAAAACATGCTCAACATCGCTAATGGTCAGGGAAATGCAAATCAAAACCACAAAGCAATACTACTGTACTCCTGTAAGAATTGCCATTATCAAAGAAGCAAAAAACAGTAGATAGTAACTCAGGAATGGAAAACGAAACATCATATGTTCTCACTGATATGTGAGAGCTAAGCTATGAGAATGGAAAGGCATAAGAATGATGATAAGAATGATGCAATGGACTTTGGGGGCTTGGGGGGATGAGTGGGAGGTGGCCAAGGGATAAAAAACAACAAATATCGTGCAGTGTATACTGCTCAGGTGATGGGTGCACCAGGTTCTTACAAATCTCCACTAAAGAACTTACTCATGTAAACAAATACCACCTGTACCCCAATAACTTATGACAAAAATAAAATGCTGGCTACAGAATGTTCTCTAAATATATAAGATAGAATAAAAGAAGGAGCCTTGAAACATCAGGTGGAAGAAATAAACAACAGAAAGTGCAAAAATATGTGTAAAGACAATGGACTTTTCTTCTCCTTTTGAGTTGTCTAAATTATGTTTGACAGGTGAAGCAAATATTATTATACTCTCTAATGTGGTTCTCGATATATGCAGAGTAAATTTTTTTGAAAATTTATTGAAAATCAGAGAGGGTAAAGGCATGTAAAGGGAGGTAAGGTTTTTATATTTTATTTGAACTGGTAAAATGTTGATATTAATAGACATGATGGGTAATTTATATATAATGTAATGTATAGAGCAAGAAAGTTATATGAAAAAGCTATGCAAAGAAATATTTAAAAACTCCAGATAAATCAAATGGAATTTTAAGAATGTTCAAAAAATTCACAGGAAGGCAGGAAAAAAAAAAAACCACACAAACAAACAAAAAACAGAGAACACAAACAGAAAACTAAAACTAAAGTGACAGACTTAAGCCATAAAACACTATAAATTACATATAATGTAAAGAACCAACATACACCAATTAAATACGGAGATTGGTAAAGGAGATTAAAGACAAATATCCAACTATATGCTGAAGGGGGTGGGGGGCTAGGGGATGGATACAGTTAGGAGAAATAGCTAATGTAGATGATGGGTTGATGGGTGCGGCAAACCACCACGGCATGTGTGCACCTATGAAGCAAACCTGCACATTCTGCAAATGTATCCCAGAACTTAAACAACAACAACAACAACAATAATAATAATAATAATGAAGAATACAACAGGGATGCAATCCACAGAACTCAGACCTGAGGGAAACGCTACAGGACAGACAGACAAACACAAAAACAAAAGCCAAAAAAAAGTAAAAATCACCCATTTCTTCAACAAATACATTTTAAGGAAGAAAAAAAATGAATAGCAGTGGGTCAAAAAAAAGTTAAGAGACATATCTGCTAACAGTAGGTATGGACCTTACTGGATTTGGATCATGGAAATCTTTAAAAACAAGAGATAACTAGGCAGATTTGAACACTCACTAGATATTAAGTGATATTTAGGAATTATTTTTCTTTTGGGGTGTGATAATTATATTGTTACTATACCTTTAAAAAGAGTCTATACTTTTTGGAAACACCAAGAAATATACAAATGAAATGAAATAACTGCATCAAAAGAGTCTGCGGGAGAGGCAAAAGGTGTGGGTAGGGGACAGAGGAAACCAGACTGTCTGCTGAAGTGTCGTAACATGAAACTGGTGATGGGTATGAGGATTTATTTTGTTGCTCTCTGTACTTCTGTATATTTTTAAAATATTCTATAATAAAAAGTTTTAAAAAACAATTGCACTTATAGGCATTTATCCCAGAGAAATGAAAATGTATGTCCATACAAAAATGTGTGTACTATTTTTTATAGCAGCTTTATTAGTAAATTCCAAAATTGTAAAGAACTAAAATAAAAACTTGGATGGATCTCAGTCATTGTTCGCTTGAAATGACAAAATTATAGAGATAAAAAACATTAGCGGTGGCCAGGGGTTAAGTAAAATCAGGCAGGGGATGATTATAAAAGGGTACCATATTTGAGATATTTGTAGCCATGAGAAAGTTTTGTATCTTGATTTCAGTGGTGGTTACAGAAATCTAAATATATGATAAATTGATATAGAACTCTACACATATATTGTACCAATATCAATTTTTCTGATATCATAAATAGTTATATAAAACATAACAACTGGGGGAATGGTACACAGGGCCTCCCTGTATTTCTTTACAGCTTCCTGTGAATCTATAATTGTTTTTTTTTTTAAAGTTTACAAAATGGCAGTCCCTGCTTTAACAGAAGGGGAAAGTACATGTAATTTTCTGAGGTAGAGGAGAAAGCATAAGTGAGAGAGGAGAAAATTCTTCTAGATGAAGGAGATGATGGTTGGGTTTTTTTCTGAATAGTTAACATTTTTGAGTTGTAGAAATTCGAGGCCTGGCATTCTTAACCACAGCAAAGATTTCTCTGCTCCTTAGATGGTGTTGAAACCACAGAAGCACTGTACCTGAATGGAACATGTGAGCTAGAATGACAGGCGCTTCAACTGTACCTACTGTTGACCAAGTATCTGAGGGTTTTCCTTGTATTTTGCCATGTCCCAAAGCCTCCCAGAACCTTTGAACCTAGAACTGACTCCAGTCATGACTATACTCAAATTGCCAACACAAATTGATGCACAAAATTAGATTTCATTTAATTTAAAAGAAATAAAGTAATTTCAACCATTTATTTATTAAACTAACTGTTTATTGTACACCTAATAGGTTCCTGGCACTGAGCTAGATATGATCCCTGCCTTCATACACTTCTGTGTATGATAGACATGATTCTGAGGCTGGGTGCTCACCGTCCTGTCTGCATATCTTCCAGTTTTCCATGAAGGGATGCTGCTGGCGTACCCTTCTCTCTTCTTTATCTACGATAAGGTTTCAGCTTCAGGTGCTGGTGAGGTTGCAGAGATAAAGGAACACTATAGACTGTTTGTGGGAGCATAAATTAGTTCAATCATTGTGGAAGACATTGCAGCAATTCCTCAAAGACCTAAAGACAGAAATACCATTCAATCCAGCAATCTGATTATTGAGTATATATCCAAAGGAATATAAATTGTTTTATCATAAAGACAGATACACATGTACATTCATTGCAGCACTATTCGCAATAGCAGAGACATGGAATAAACCTAAATGCCCATCAGTGCTATACTGGATAAAGAAAATGATACATATACACCATGGAATATTATGCAGCTGTTAAAAAGAATGAGATCATGTTCTTTGCAGGAACATGAATGGAGCTGGAGGGCATTATCTTTAGCAAGCTAAAACAGGAACAAAAGACCAAATACTGCATATTCTCACTTGTAAGTGGGAGCTAAATGATGAGAACACATGGACACATACAGGGGAACAATACACCCTTGGGCCTCTCAGAGAGTGGAGGGTGGGAGGAGAGAGAAGAGCAGGAAAAATAACTAGTGGGTATTAGGCTTAATACCTGAGTGACAAAATGATCTATACAACAAATCCCATGAAACAAGTTTACCTATGTAACAAACCTGCACATGTACCCCGAACTTTAAATAAAAGTTAAAAAATAAATAAATATTAAAATGCATGTCTTTCTGAGTAGCATGATAAAATCTCGTGCTGTCCTACTCCATCCCCCCGGCACATGAATCATCCTTTTTTCCAGTGTATCCATGCTTTATATGCTACTTGCTTGTTAGTCATTGACATCTTCTGTTCCTGTTCTCCTCCTGACATGTAACCATTGACATCACCATGGCTTGATGATCCAAGATTACCTGATGCTGATGATCCTACTTCTGACCTACTGTCAGAAGGTCGATAGTAACCTAATGCTTCATCAAAATTTCTATGTCATTCCTAATCACATAGACATTTTATTATTTTATATCATCACGAGGAGTCTGAGTACAGTAAAGTAAGATATTTTGGAAGACAGAGACTACATTTACGTAACTTTTACTACAGTATATTGTCAAAATTGTCCTATTATTAGGAGTTGCTAAACTCTTATTGTTCTTAATTTATAAATTAAACCTTATTATAGATATGTACATATAGAAAAAACAAAGTACTGTGCATAATACAGTATTATATACAATACATAGTATAGTCATACACTGCATAACGACAACGATAGACTACATATATGACTGTGGTCCCATAAGATTATAATGGAGCTAAAAGATCTCTCATCAAAATGCATAACTCATGTGTTTGTGGTGATGCTGGTGTAAACAAATCTACTGTGCTTCCAGTCATATAAAAGTATAGCACATACAATTATGTACTACATGAAACTTGATAATGATAATAAATGATTATGTTACCAGTTTATGTATTTACTGTATCACATTTTTTATCATTATTTTAGAATGTACTCCTACTTACATATAAAAAAATAAACTGGCCCAGCGTGATGTCTCAGGCCTCTTACCCTAGCACTTTGGGAGGCCGAGGTGGGTGGATCACTTGAGGGTCAGAAGTTTGAGACCAGCCTGGCCAACACTGTGAAACCCAGTCTCTACGAAAAATACAAAAATTAGCAGGATGCGTGCCTGTAATCCCAGCTGCTCAGGAGGCTGAAGTGGGAGGATCGCTTGAACCTGGGAGGCAGAGGTAGCAGTGATCCGAGATTGCACCACTCCACTCCAGCTTGCGCAACAGAGCAAGACCGTCTCAACAACAACAACAAAAAAGTGAACGGTAAAACAGCTTCACACAGGCCCTTCAAGAGGCGTTCCAGAGAAAGGCATTGTTATAATTGGAGATGACAGCTCCATGTATCATTGTTCTTGAAGGCTTTCCAGTGGAACAAGATGTGGAGGTGGATAACAGTGATATTGATGATCCTGATCTTCTGTAGGCCTAGGATAATGTGTGTGTTTGTGTATTAGTTTTAACAAAAAAATTACAAAGCAAAAGAAGCAAAAATGAAAATAGGAAACAGCTTACAGAATAAGGATATAAATGAAAATATTTTTGTAGTGGTACAATGTGTTCGTGTTTTAAGCTGAGTGTTATTAGAAAAGTATAAAAAATTTAAAAAATTAAAAGTTTATAAAGTAAAAATGTTACAGCAACCTGTTTAATTTATTATTGAAGAAAGAAAATTTTAAAATAAATTTAGTGTAACTCAAGCATATAATGTTTATAAAATTTACAGTAGTGAACAGTAACATGCTAGGCCTTCACATTCACTCACCACTCACTGATTCACCAAGAGCAGCTTCCAGTTATGCAAGCTCTATTCATGGTAAGTGCCCCACACAGGTGTACCATTTTAAAAAACCTGGTATATGGTATTTTTACTATATATTTTATATGTGTAAATATATTTAGACACTCAAATACTTAGCACTGAGTTATAATTGCCTACACTATTCAGTACAGTAACATGCTGTATAAGTTTGTAGCCTAGGAGCAATGCCCATACCATATAGGCTAGGCATGGAGCAGGGTATAACATCTATGTTTGTGTAATTACACTCTATGATGCTTACACCATGCTGAAATTGCCTATGGGTGCATTTATAGGATGTATCCATGTTGTTAAGTGATGCATGATCATATAAGGTGATATGCACCTTAAGTTATGAATGACCATATAAGGTCACATCTGTGGTTTCAGGCATCCACTGGAAATCTTTGAACATATCACCCACAGATAAGGGGGAACTACTGTATCACGAATTCTAGAGAAATCACTAAAAACAGTTTAAAAAGATATATAACTAATATGCTAAGGGTAAAGACGAAATGGAAATCATATAAATGCTCAATAGTGAAGCCTTTAGGGTTTTCCATATACAGTATAAGGTAATACCATATGCAAACGAGGATACTTTTATTTCTTCCTTTTCTATTTGGGTGCTTTTTATTTCTTTCTCTTGCCTAATTGCTCTGGCTAGAACTTCCAGTACTATGTTGAATAGAAATGATGAGAGTAGACATTCATGTCTTGTTCCTAATCTTAGAGGAAAAGCTTTTGACTTTTCACCATTGAGTATGATGTTAGCTGTAGGCTTGTCATGTACGGCATTCATTGTGTTGAGGTACAGTTCTTCTACACCTAATTCATTAAGAGGTTTTTTTTTTTTTCATGAAAGGGTGTTGAATTTTGTCAGATTTTTTTTCTGCAACTTTTGAAATGATCACATGGCTTTCATTCTTTATTATGCTAATGTGCCGTGTCCCATTTATTGATTTGTATATGTTGAACCCTCCTTGCATCGTGGAATTAGTTGATCCACTTGATCATGAGGAATCATCCTTTTAATGTTCTTTTGAATTTTGTTTGCTAGTACTTTGTTAATGAATTTTACGTCTATTTTCATTAGGGATGTGGGCCTGTAATTTTCACTTTTTTTAGTGTTCTTGTCTGGCATTGGTATCAGAATAATGCTAGTATCATAGTATTAGTTTGTGAGCATTTTATCTTCTTTAATTTTTTGGAGGAGTTTGGGAAGGATCGGTATTAGTTTTTCTTTCTATATTCGTCCTATGTTTCTAATTCAGCAGTGAAACTGAGTTCAGGTCCTGAACTTGTTTTGATAGGTGACTTTAAATTATCAGTTAAATCTTACCCATTATTGCTCTGTTCAAACTTTCTGTTTCTTCATGATTGGTAGGCTGTATGCTTCTTGGAACTTACCTATTTTGGAACTTACCTATTTCTTCTAAGTTATACAATTTGTTAGTAAATTATTTGAAGTAGTTTTATATTTTATGATCCTTTGTATTCATGCAGTATCAATTATAATGTCTTCTTTTGCATTTGTGATTTTATTGATTTGAGTTTTTCTGTCCTTCTCCTTGGCTAGTGTAGCTAAAGGTTTGTTCATTTTATCTTTTAAAAACTCAGGTCTTAGTTTTGTTGATCTTTCTTCTTGTATTTCTAGTTTCCATTTCATTTATTTTTGCTGTTTTTTTATTATTTTCTTCCTCTTTCTTCTATGAAGTTTAAGCTTCAGTTTATTCTTCTTTTTCTAGTCCTTTGAGGTGTAATGTTAAGTTGTTTATTTGAGATACTCTCTTTTGATGTAAGTGTCTATTGCTATAAACTTTCCTCTTAGAACTGCTTTTGCTGCATTTCATGTGTTTTGGTATGTTGTCATTCCGTTTGCATTTTTCTCAAGATGATTTTTAATTTCTTGTTTAATTTCTTCTTTGAAACTGATTATCCAGGAGCATATTGCTTAATTTCCATGTATTTGTGTATTTTCTTCAATTCCTTCTTTTACTGATTTCGAGTTTCATAATATTATGATTAGAAAAGATAATCGATATGACTTCTATCTCTTGAAATTTAAGACTTGTTTTGTTGCCTAACATATTATCTACATTGAAGAATGTTCCATGTGCATTGGGGAAGAATATATATCCAGCTGCTATTGGATGGAATACTCTGTATATGTCCTTTATGTCCATATGGTCTAACATATAGTTTAAATCCAAAGTTTTCTTATTGGCTTTCTGTCTGGATAACTTTCCCATTGCTGAAAGTCGGGTACTGAAGTCCCATATTATTATACCATTGCAGTCCCTCTCTCCCTCTGAATTTATTAGTATTTGGTTTGTATATTTAGGTGGTCAAATGTTGAGTACATATTTATTTACAATTTTATATACTACTGAATATTTGACTGTTTTATTATTATATAGTGGCCTCATGCGTCTTTTTTTAAAATTATACTTTAAGTTCTGGGATACATGTGCAAAATATGCAAGTTTGTTACACAGGAATACACCTGCCTTGGTGCTTAGCTGCACCCATGAACCCATCATCTACATTAGGTATTTCTCCTAATGCTATCCCTCCCCTAGCCCTCCAACCCCCAACAGGTCCCTGTGTATGATGCTCCCCTCCCTATGTCCATGTGTTCTCATGGTTCAACTCCCACTTATGAGTGAGAACATGTGGTGTTTGGTTTTCTGTTCCTGTGTTAGTTTGCTGAGAATGATTGTCTCCAGCTTCATCCATGTCCCTGCAAAGGACATGAACTCATCCTTTTTATGGTTGCATAGTATTCCACGGTATCTATGTGCCACATTTCATTTATCCAGTCTATCATTGATGGACACTTGGACTAGTTCCAAGTCTTTGCCATTGTGAACAGTGCAGCAATAAACATACGTGTGCATGTGTCTTTATAGTAGAATGATTTGTAATCTTTTGAGTATATACCCAGTATTGGAATTGCTGAGTCAAATGGTATTTCTGGTTCTAGATCCTTGAAGAATCCCCACACTGTCTTCCACAATGGTTGAACTAATTTACACTCCCACCAACAGTGTAAAAGTGTTCCTATTTCTCCACATGCTCCCCAGCATCTGTCATTTCCTGACCTTTTAATGATTGTCATTCTAACTGGCATGAGATGGTATCTCATTATGGTTTTGATTTGCATTTCTCTAATGACGAGCCACGATGAGCTTTTTTTCATATGTTTTTTGGCTGCATAAATGTCTTCTTTTGAGAAGTGTCTGTTTATATACTTCGCCCACTTTTTGAAGGGGTTGTTTTTTTCTTGTAAATTTGTTTAAGTTCCTTGTAGATTCTGGATATTAGCCCTTTGTCATGTGGATAGATTGCAAAAATTTTCTCCCATTCTGTAAGTTGTTGGTTCACTCTGATGATAGTTTCTTTTGCTGTGCAGAAGCTCTTAAGTTTAATTAGATCCCATTTGTTAATTTTGGCTTTTGTTTCCATGGCTTTTGGTGTTTTAGTCATGAAGTCTTTGCCTATGCCTATGTCCTGAATGGTAAGAGTCACGCAGTGGAAGCATGCTGGGCTCATATATTTTTTATAATTCATGAATTAGTTTTATTTAAGTATAGATTCCCCTGCTATCTTTTGGTTTGCACTTGCATTTAAATTTTTATTATTATTTTTTTTCACTTTAAGGCCGAATGTCCTGAAAGGTAAAGTGAGTCTTATTGACAAAATACAGTTTGGACTTCTAAAAAAGCTATTTATTCACTCTTTAACTCTTGATTGGATAATTTAATCTAATTTTATTCGAGGTAATTATTGATAGGTAAGGACTTTCTATTGACATTTTGTTACTTTTTTTCTGAATATTTTATATAACCTTTGTTCTTTATTTCCTCTCTTGCTGCCTTTCTTTGTGATTAGATGATTTTTTTTAGTGATATACTTTGATTTCTTGCTTTAGATATTTTGTGTCTCTACTGTAGGATTTTGATTTTTTGTTACCATGAAGTTCACATAAAACATATTATAACTGGCTATTTTAAGTTGAAAACAACTTAACTTTGATCGCATGTAAAAACTGTACACATTTACTCCCTCCCCAACATTTCATGTTTTTGTTGTCATTGTTTAGATATTTTTATATTATATAATCCCTTAAGACATTTTTGTAGTTGTTATTATTAGTTATTTATAATTGTTACATCCTTTGGAAGAATTTCTTCCTTTATCACTATACAGTGACCTTCTTTGATTTTGAGTGAAAGTCTATTTTGTCTGATGTAAGTATGACTACTTCTCTTTTGATTACTGGTTGCATAAAATATACTTTTCTAACCCTTCACCTTCAGTCTATGTGAACTCTGTCATATAGTTAGGTCTCCTATTTTTAAACATTTATTCAGTCCCTCTGTGTCTTTTGATTAGAAGCTTTAATTCAGTGATGTTGCAAGTAATTACTGATAGATGAAGATTTATACTGGCAATTTTGTTAATTGTTTTCTATCAGTTTGATAGTGTCTTTGTGTCTTCATTCTTGCTTTTCTGTCTTTTTTGGTATTTGTTGTTTTTTCAGTTTTATGTTTCAATTTTTTTCTTTATTTTTTGTGCGCCTACTAGAAGCTTTTTAATTGCGTCATGAGACTGAACAAAACATTTTATAGTTATAACCATCTGTTTTGAGCTGATAACAATTAACTTTAATCAAATAAAAAATCTGCGCACTTTTTATGTTTCTCTATTCCACACTTTATGCTATTAATGTCACATTCTACATCTTTTCATGTTGCATAACCATTAACAAATTATTGTAACTATAAAAATTTTTCATATTTTTGTCTTTTAACCTTTATACAAAAGATATGTGATTTACATACCACCATTACAACATTAGAGTATTCCGAAGTTGACTATGTACTTACTTTTATTAGTGAATTTTATACTTATGTATGCTTTTATACTATTAAGAGTCATTCTTTTCTTTCGACTTGGAGAACTACCTGTCAAATTTTTTGCAAGGAATGTCTAGTGTTGACAAATTCACACAGCTTTTTTTCTTTGGGGAAATTCTTATCTATTCTTTATTTTTGAAGGGCAGACTTGATGCGTATAGTATTCTTCTTTGGCAGATGTTTTCCTTCAGCACTTTGAATATATTATCTCAACTTCTGCTGATCTGTAAGGTGTTTACTGATAAATCTCCTGAGAGTCTTATGGAATTTCCCTTGTATGCAATGAGTTGGTCTTCTCTTGCTGCTTTCAAAATTATTTCTTTGTCTTTTATTTTGATAACTTGATTATAATGTGCCTCAGTTTGGATCTCTTCATATTTAATTTACTTGGGATTCTTTTGGATTCATGGATCTAGATGTTCATTTTTCTCTCATATTTGGGAAACTTCTGTCATGATTTCTTTAAGCTTTTTACTCTTTTATCATTTTCTGTTCTTCTAGGATACCCGCCATATATACATTCATTAGATTGATGGTGGCCCATAAGTGCCATATGCTTTCTTCATTTAAACACTATTTTATTTTGTTCTTCTGTCTAATTTCAAATGATCTGTTTTTTAATTTACTGATTCTTCTGCATCTTCAATCCATGAATTTTCTCTATTGATTTTTTTTTAAAATTCTGTGATTGTATTCTTTAGATCCAGAATTTGTGTTTGGGTCTTTTTTATGGCTTCTACTTCTTTATTAATCCTCTAATTTTGCTCATATATTTTTTCCTTAATTATATTTAGTTGTCTATCTCTGTTTTCTTACATTTCACTGAGCTTTTTCATTATGATCATTTTGAATTCTTTTTGAGAAAATTAGGTCTTTATTTTTTTTGGATTGGTTACTGGAGTTTTGTGTTTCTTTTGATGGTGGTGTATTTGTCTGATTCTTCATGATCCATGTAGCCTTGCACTGGTGTCTGTGCATTTGAAGAGAAAAACACCTTTTCTAGCCTTTACATAGAGGTATTGCCAAAGAAAAAACTGTCTGTTGGGTCCCTGGGCTGATAGGATTGCCTCGTAAGCAAAAAGGATTGGAGCCAGGTCACACAGCTTCTTCTGTGTCTTCAATATGGATCATGGTTGGCAGTACTGTTACCAGGGGCTTGGGCAAGTTTGGATCCTGTCTGTTCCCTGAGAAGACTGGATTGCCTCTAGGACCTGGGACATTTGGGCTGGACCTAGGACATAGTTCTGCCTGAGGGAATACCATGGGGTCTACAGACAGTAGGCCAATTATCAGTTGTGAAAATAGATAAGGTTCCCGTCAGGTCCCTGAGAAGGCACCTTATAAATCACTGGGTAGGTTCCTACATGGGCAGAGCTGCCCCTGCACCATGGCTAAGAGATTCTAGAGCTGAGTTACAGGAATGTATCAGGATCTACAATTGGACTGATGTCAGCAAGGCTGCCACTGGGGGCATGGGAAAGCATATTTTCCAATAGGTCCCTGGACAGGCCCGATAACACAACTCAGAAGGGGTTGGAACTGGGTAACAGGGCTATTTCAGGATATGTTTTGGAGCCCAGGTCAAGAGACCTGCCAACTTGGGCATAGATAGACATGTATCCTGACAGGTACCCAGGTGTGAATAACTACTCCTGGATCACAGATGAGAGGAACTAGAACTGAGTTAGGTGATCATTGCAAAATCTGCTGTGGGACAGGCTTGTTGGCCTGTCTCTTGGGACATGGACAGTGAGTGGGTACCCGTGCAGGCAGAACTTCTCTCTGACCATAGCTAAGAGGAATTGGAACCACTTTAGGGTTCATAGCTGAAACTGAGGTCAATGGGCCTGTTACCCAAGACATAGATGGGCATGGCTCCTCCCAGGTCTCTTGATGGATCATGCAGATGGCAGGACCAAGGCCAAATGGGTCTGTAACCAAGTTAAGAAGATGAGGCCAATTCCAGGTCTGTATCCAAGACTATGGTCAATGAGCCTGCCACTTGAGTGTGGATACTCCTATTCAAAATGACTTTCCTCAGTCTTGAGCTCAACCAGAGCTTCACAACCTCTTACCTATATCCAAAGTTCCCAGGAAGGCACTTTTGTCTGTGAATGGCTGTCAAGTTATTGTTAATGTTGGGGGATATGAGAAGGCACTCGCTTATTCTGCCATCTTACTGATGTCACCTACATTATTGAAACTTTCAAATAATATAAATAAACAAAAATAATAGCACATATGTATGTAGTGCCCATTTGTGTGTAAGATATAAGCATTTAAAATAGACATCTATAGGATAAAAATTGCAAAAGCTCTTAAGCTCCTTTACCAACCTTTCCCCTCACCAATTACATTCTTCTCCTCAGAGGTAACCACTATTTTACAATTGGCTTGTATTCTTCCAGGCTTTTTTCTGTACATTAACATTATATGTGTTTTGCATTTGTTAATATGTAAATTTTATACAAATAGACTCATTCTATTCGTATTATTCTATAGTACTTTTTTATTTTACTCATCTTGGAAATTGTTCTCTCAGTCCATATTGAGCTGTTTCACTCTCTTACGGGTCAGTATCATATTCCATTATTTGGCTGTACCATAACACATCTAACGAATCCTCAGTTGATGGATATTAAACTTGCTTAAAATATTTTGTAATTACAGTATTGTAGGAAATAGCCTAGGAGACATCTTTTTGCACATGTGCAAATATTTCCATAGGATAGATTTCCAGGGGTAAAATATTGAGACATATAGTATGAACCTTTCTCATTTTGTCATTCTTCCAAAGTGACATCACAAAACAGCTGTACCAATTTACTCTACTATCAAAAGGCCTTTGCCAACAGTGAATATTATTATTTAAAATATTCATTAGTCTGATGCATTAAAAATAACTCATTGTTGATCTAATTTGCATTTCTTTGCTCACTAGTGTGTTAAAGTTTCTTCTCATATGTTAATTGGCCACTTGCAATTGTTCTTATGTGAATTGCTTTTTTTCCTGTTTATCCTTTTTCTTTTTCCTTTTCTAGGCTTTTTTTTTTTTTTTGCCTTTTATATATATATATATATAAATCTTTTCTATGTTAATAACATTGGAAGTTGAGTATCTCAGTCTGTTGCTCATTTTTAAATTTTGTTTTTAATCTTCATGCAGTCAAATATGTCACTAAAAAAATATGCCTCCTGGGGTTAAACCTTATGAAGACTTTTCCACTCCATGATGCTGATACCCTTCTCCTTTATTTTTCTTTTACTACACTTTGCTTTTTTGCTTCCTAAATTCTTATTTTTAAAATCAACAGTATTCATTTTAGCGTATGCTGTAATGTAAGTGTCTCACTTTTTTTAATGAAAGAATAAGTAAGTGTTCAAATATCATTTATTGTATAGCCTATCCATCCTTCTTTACACTCATTTGGAATATTGCCTTCATCACTAGTAAACTCTCATATATGCATGAACTAGCTTCTGAACTCTATTCTGCTCTCTCTGTGTGTTTATATCTCTTTAATTTATTAGGGTTCCAAATATGAAGAAAGTTTGTTATAAGAAAATTTCTTCATTCTAAGTTTTTAGGGGGGTAGTGAACACCTCAGCACTACCTCAGTGACTTCTCAATCTTACTGATCATCCAAATCAACTGGGATGCTTTTTCAAAAGTTCCACTTCTCATGTGCCATGGTCTTGAGTGGACCCCATGATTCTTGTACAGTCAGGTTTGGAAACCATTGGCCTAAATGATTTTGAATAATCTATTTAGATCCTCCGATTCTCTGCTTTTCTTTCCTTCACTGAATACTGAATTTTTAGCAGTGTAGTGAAGTAGGATCAGAACAGACCAGTTTTTTTTCCTAGGTCTGTTCATCCCAGTATCATACCACGTAGTCAAGGCTGCTTATGAATTGTCTGGTAATTGGCAACCATTAGATGGGTCCCCATCCTCTACTACTCCTTTGTCCTTCCAGGAATCCTTTGATGAATGTAGAATGAAACTCATTTTTCTTTCTGTTTACTGTGCTGCAAGGAGGCTAGTATTTTTAGTATAATGGTCATGTGACAGGGTAGCTCACAGCCAGGGTGTAGTCAATGCCCGGAGCCATGCTTCTCAGCCTTCATCATGACCTACTTTGTTACGTGGGGTGCTGGCTCTTGCTCTGCTCCTACTCTAAATTATCCAGAAATTGCTGCTGGATGTTCCAGCTTATCCTGAGATAACCCTGACATCTCCCATCTAGAAAAAAAATGTCTGGGAGTTAGAAGATTCTGGTAGGTTTCCTGTCTGTCATTGTAAGTGTGGAATGAGACTTTGATCATGTCTGTTGAAAACAAACAGTTAATATTTAATAATAACTAATGATATAGCTAAAATTTTCTGAGTAGCTAGTATGTGAAACTCTTTATGTATATTATTTCCAGTCCTCATAATGACCCTGTGAATTATAAATTACCAACTTCAGGGTAGATATAAGATAATTGATATTCAGAGAGGCAAAGTCACTTGCCTAAGTTCACACACTTAGAAGCCAAAAGAGTGAAAGGATACAGTGTGATTCCAGTACAAAAAAACATGAACTTTGGGACCAAGCAGAGTGGAGTCAAACTCTAGCTCTGCCACTTGCTACATGAGTGACCTTGGGTAAGTCACATTCTTTTCCTGAGTCTCAGCTTCCTTATCTGTTGAATGAGAATCCCTACCTTGCCTCCTCATACAGCAATTATAAGGATTAAATGTAATAATAATAATGAATATAAAGCACCGGATCCAGAGTAGATATTAAAAAAAATAGTAATTTTTATTACTCAAAGTCACCATGACCTGGATTACTACCCAGGCATTTGGATCCCACCCAGCCTCTGCATCTTTGTATTTTAAAACCAGGAAAAGCTTCTGCCTATTTTAATATGAAGAGAAATGGCCAGGGAGGGACTCTATTCAAAGCAAGAGAACCATTTCTCCTGAACTAGTGCCTTAGACCTATTAGAAAGATGAGTGTTGAAAAGCTTGCATATCAGCAAGAGGCTAGATTTGATTGGTATGGAAATAAAAGCACACTCACTGATCTGTAGCTTATCTTTCAGCCTTATCTTCCTTCTTGTTCTAAATATTAATTCAGTGTAGCTAAGAGACACAAAATACCTACTGTATATAAAGCTCTGTATTGAAATTTTTTATTGTATATTTTCTCATGTAATCCTCAGAGTTCTCTGAGATGTAGATAGTCATTATTACTTTCATTTAATTTCTGACAAGTGACTTGCCTGAGGTCAAATAGCTAGTGATTGATGGATAGAGCTGGAATTCGAATACTAATTCTTGCTTCTCAAACTGCTCCTTATGCTAATCTTAGTCTCCCCAGCCCCTTTTGTTTAAACTAAGAGCCTCCTAGGATTCTTCTTCTCCACACTCAAAAACACACAAATACGCAGTCCAAGAAGCCTTATTAATTTAGGTGACTAAAATGTATGTTTGTTACTCCTAATCCTCTGCCTATCAATCATTATGCTTGGGGACCTCCACTGAAGTATGGTTTTTAGGGTGCACAATTCCTGTGTGAGACAGGGCTTGGGGATATTTAAGTTCAGACAGACATGAATTTGAATTCTAGCTCTCCCTCTTATGTGCTATGTGACTTTCTACAAATGGAATTCAGAGTCTAACACTTCTAGGTTTAAAGCCATACAGCATCTTCTTACCATTGCTTTTGTAATAAAATCCAGTCTGTATTAGCCCACAAGGTGCTGCATGGCTTAGGTCTTTCTGAATCCATACTATCCTCCCCTTTGCTGAGAGTTCTTGAGACACACTGGTGTTCTTGAAATACAAAAAACTCATCCAACCTCAAAATCTTTGCATTTAAAATTTCTCCTTTCTGGCACTCTTAACGTGACTGGCTTTGTCTTCTATGTTCAGGTCTCAACTTCAACATCTCCTGTTTAGAGAGGGTTTCCTCAACCAAATTATCTAACTCATTCCTGGCCTCTTTCCCGTTACTTCGTGTTCATTACTTAATTGTTTTCTCCATAGTGTTTATTGCTATTTGACATTTTATTATCTGTTTAAGTGTTTAGTTATTTATTTTCTGTTTCTGTGGTATGTTTATGACAGCAGGGACTTTTCTGAGCAATTAGCTGTTATATTTTCAAAACTCCAAACAGTGCTTGCACCAAAGCAAATGTTGAATAAATCGGTATTAAATCAATGAACGAATGAATTGCTCCTGAATCTAATCTATGAAACAAGATAATCATGCCTGGGTTTCTGTGACGTACTTAGTATAGAGTGAAACCAAACAATCGTAGTTTTTGTTATGCTGTGTTCTCAGGTTTGCCATGCAAACTCAGCCTTGTTGAACTGACTTGTCCAGGGTGTCATGGTTCCTTGAGGTTTTCTTTTAGGCCCAAATACCTGGGTCTATCCTCACCCTTTCATACATGCAGCTGTCATCTTTGGGTATTTACCATGGCAGAGGAGGCAGAAGGGCTTTCACCAAATGGCAGTGTTGTAAGAAATAGGCCATCATGACTAGCCATCAGAGAAATGCAAATCAAAACCACGATGAGATATCATCTCACACCAGTTAGAATGGAAATCATTAAAAAGTCAGGAAACAACAGGTGCTGGAGAAGATGTGGAGAAATAGGAACACTGTTACACTGTTGGTGGCACTGTAAACTAGTTCAACCATTATGGAAGACAGTGTGGCGATTCCTCAAGGATCTAGAACTAGAAATACCATTTGACTCAGCCATCCCATTACTGGGTATATACCCAAAGGATTATAAATCATACTTCTATAAAGACACATGCACACGTATGCTTATTGCAGCACTATTCACAATAGCAAAGACTTCGAACCAAATGAAATGTCCTTCAATGACAGACTGGATTAAGAAAATGTGGCACATGTACACCATAGAATACTATGCAGCCATAAAAAAGGATGAGTTCGTGTCCTTTGTAGGGACATGGATGCAGCTGGAAACCATCATTCTCAGCAAACTGCCACAAGAACAGAAAACCAAACACCGCATGTTCTCACTCATAGGTGGGAATTGAACAATGAGATCACTTGGACACAGGAAAGGGAACATTACACACTGGGGCCTGTTGTGGGGTGAGGAGAGAGGGGAGGAATAGCATTAGGAGATATATCCAATGTAAATGACAAGTTAATGGGTGCAGCACACCAACAGGGCACATGTATACATATGTAACAAACCTGCACCGCAGAACATAAAATATAATGAAAAACAAAGTGCTATATAGTATGAGGTATTAAGAATAAGAATTAAAGCTTTATCTAAAAATTAAAAAAAAAAGAAAAAAAAGAATTAAAGCTTTATCTAAAAATTTTAAAAAAAGAAAAAAAAAGAAATAGGACATCACGGCTGGGCGTGGTGGCTCACGCTTGTAATCCCAGCACTTTGGGAGGCCAAGGCGGGGGGATCATGAGGTCAGGAGATCGAGACCATCCTGGCTAAGACGTGAAACCCCATCTCTACTAAAAATACAAAAAATTAGCCGGGCATGGTGGCTGGTGCCTGTTGTCCCAGCTACTCGGGAGGCTGAGGCAGGAGAATGGCATGAACCTGGGAGGCAGAGCTTGCAGTGAACCGAGATCGTGCCACTGCACTCCGGCAATCCCAATCTCCATTTATTGATAGGCAAACTGAGGCCCTAGGAGGGGAAGGAATTTTCTTTAGGAACACCAGGATTATATTTAAAATGTCCCACCCCTGGTCCAGTGGTTGGAGCTAATTTGTATTCTCTACAAAAATAGTCCTCATGTTTTCAGGACTTCTTTAAAGTATTTATGCAGTGCGATGAATCTGATGTTGGCAATAGAAAGGAGGTGTGTAGTTTGAAGAAAGATATTTGAAAGACTTATTAAAAGGAAATTTGGACAAAATTTTCTGAAAGTGGAAACTACCCAGAAGCTAGAATGATGATGTATATAAAGTCCATGAGTTAAAATGTTGAAATACATGGTAATTCAATGGCCTCCCTACACTTCTAATAGCTATATCTAAAGGAATAATTTTTATTTGTATAGTAATGGCTTTTAGAGGATTTTCATATTGAATTTTCTCATTTGATCATCAAAGCAGGCAGTACTGTGACCCTTGCCATATACTGGCATTTATTCCTATAACCTTCTTTCAAAATAATCATCATAGTTTATTGCTGTAATGTGTTTTTCTTCAGCACAACTGGCCTTTATCACTATTTCCCCAGCACCTAGCACAGTGCCTGGTACTTAATAGGCATTCAGTGTGTGTGTGTGTGTGTGTGTGTGTGTGTGTGTGTGTGAATATATATATACACACACTCTTTTTTTTTTTTTTTTTTTGAGATGGAGTCTCACTCTGTCACCCAGGCTAGAGTGCAGTGGCACAATCTCGGCTCACTGAAACCTCCACCTCCCAGATTCAAGCTATTCTCCTGCCTCAGCATCTAGAATAGCTGAGATTACAGGCATGCACCACCATGCCTAGCTAATTTATTTTATATTTTTAATAGAGACGGGGTTTCACCATGTTGGGTAGGCTGGTCTCGAACTTCTGACCTCAAGTAATCCACCCACCTCGGCCTCCCAAAGTGCTGGGATTACAGGCATGAGTCACTGTGACTGGCCTCAGTATATATTTGTTGAATTAAGGAAGTAATTTCTGTCTTACAGATGTACAAATTAAGAACAAGAGAGGAGAAATGTTTTGCCTAAAGTCAAATAGTGTCAAAGTGGCAGAGCAAAGGTCTCTAACTCATGTATCCTGATTTCTAGCCAGATCAGGGATCTTTCTGCCAGTGACTATATGGTAATAGTAGGAACAATAACAATCATTGGTACCAGTTGCTGTTGGCATACCAGGTATAATACATTATTCAATAAAACTAAGTAACATCTTTAGAACTTTACAGCTGATCCTTCTGCCTAGAACACATGTCTATTTGTCTTGTTTCCCTTCTACTCATTTTTAAAGAGAGTTTCAGGGAGTTTTCTCTAGGAAACTTTCTCTAATCCTATCTACGTAAGATTATCACTTTGACCTCTGTACAAACTTCTGTCCTAGCACTTGTCCCACTATATTGTCATTATTTATTTTATCTACTTCGACTATGAGGCTATTAAGATTAGGCATCATGTTTTATTTACTCACAGAGACCAGCTTATGTCATCAGAAAATATTTCATACATAAATAAATGATTAAATCTTCATTCTCCTCTTCACTCCTTGGGAAAAGTAGCAAGGATTATTTTTCTAAGACAATGGGCCTCACACTTTATTGTACATTAGAGCACTTGGCATGCTTTTTAAGCATAAAGATTTCCAGTGTCTCTTCCCTCAGATTCAGATTCAGATTCAGTAGGTGTGGACCGTGGACAGGAATTTGTTTTTCTAATGCAGGCAGTTCTTGGAACATATTTTGAGAACTCATGGACCAGGGTAAAATTTTGAGTTATCCTATCCGTGGAAATGGTTCTGGCAGGTTGGTGGACCCGAATAAATAAGCGAGGATGCAGTGACAATTTTGTCCAGTGTTGCAGTTTGCAGCTGTGAATTTCAGAGGCTATCTAGAAGATTGACTGCTGCAGACACCCTTGAAAAAGGCTCCTCTGTTCACCACCCTCAATATTCTTCACTCCTTAAGACATCATGGTTTGGTGGAGGGCATATTGTTCTGGAAGTAAGGCCATCTGGGTGATGACTGGGTAACCTGAGGCATGTCTCTCATGGTCTTTGAGTCTTAGTTATACATCCGACAAATGGTGTCTATTGTTTTGCTTTGTTTTGTTTTTAATGTAGTACCTACCTCACAGGAATGTCTTAAAAATAACATGAAATAAAATAGATAAAAAAGCTAACACAGGGCCTGGCACAGTATGGGGGCTCAGTACATGAGAGTGAAATGTAAAAAACCTTATCATCCCAGAATTGCCTTTAATAATTGAGCCTTTTCTGTGTTCATCAGTTTCTCTGTCTGTTGATGTAAGGAGGCATCAACAGGATGATTTTCAAAGCGTGTTTCAGTCTCTTGCTGTGATTCAGATCTCAGTCTTGCATTGTGAGTTGTGAAACAGGGTTCAATCACAGGCTTATTGCAGGATTTTTTTGTTTGTTTGTTTGTTTGTTTTTAAATAGGCCATCATCTTGTCACCGTGTAATCTGGCCAACAAGCTCTGATTTGATGCATTGCCCTCAACTTTTCCTGTCTCCTTGTTCTTTGACCTTGTTCTCCATTCTGCTGAGAACGGCACATGTTATTTTGAAAGCAGGCAGAAAGAAGGAGTTTTACAAGGCAGGAGAAAGAGCAATGGAATCAGCAAAAGATGAAATATTTCCTTTCTGTCATTTTGATTACAATCTGAGTAATTTTTTGTAAAAGGTGCATTGGTTGGTGTTTCAAAGCCTCCTGGGAGGTTTGTTTGGGTAGTTGCATTGAATACTAACTACGATATTAATTCTTGGAAGAGGAGGAGAGAGGTCAGGAAAGAGTGAGTGATTTGATTGTGAAATTGTTTGCTTTATAGCTCCAAACAGGCAGTGGCTTAGAAATCATTGCAAAATTGGTGGAGTTGAACATTGTGGATTAATGCTTATTAAAAGGGGTTTCAATGGGTCAGAAGATCAGAAGCTAAAAAAAGGGTCAGCATTCCCATGCACACTCTAAGAAAGGATGACGTTGCAACATAATGCTAATAATAGCCAATACTAAATTTCTATAGTGCTTTCCCTGTGCTAGGCACTAGTCTAAACATATTTCCCCATATTAACTTTTAAACCTAATAACAATCTATGGGGTACATCACTTGCATATTCAGATGAGGAAACTGAAAGATCTAGTGATTTTCCCTGGGTTATATATAATGTAAGTCACTGAGTATAGATTTGAACCTAGAATATCTGGTTCTAGAATATATGCTATTGCCACTGTGTTATACTGCCTCTTATGCTTGGGTAAAATCTGTCAGGAGGCAAAAGAATACTGTACTTCTGTTTCAGGGTACTTTTTAACCCCTGATAAGGTCCAATTGTCCTCTATCAGTCTACATTGACTGGCTTTTCCCTGACTGTTTCTTCCTCCTCCCCTTCCCTCCATATAACATGAGCTAGGCAAGCAGTTATATCCTTTGGGGAATTTCTTTCACCTAGGCTCTCTAAATGTTAATTATCTCTAACAGGTGCACAGAACTTCCATATATATTCTCTCATAGGTCATGTGCCCCTCAACAACTTTGTAGGGTAAGCTTAGCAGGAAATATTGTCATATCATTTTACAAATAGGACAATTGAAGCCCAGAGAGAGTAAGTGACTTGCCCAAGGTTCACACAATAAATTAACAGCAGAATGTAAGTCAGTAAGCCCCATATACTTATTACACACTTATTAGGTACCAGGCATTGTTCTAGGAACAATTTTCAGGATGTCTGACTTCAAAGTCAGTTCCCTGGCAAATAAATCACTGTCTCTCTCTCTGTCTTCGAAGCCATTCAGAATGATCACCTAGGTCCCTTGATTAGAGAACAGAACAAGCATTTGTTGAGCCTCTATCATGACAAGTACAGGAATTTTATTTACATTTTGTTGTGGTTGTTGTTCTACCGAATCCTTCTGCTAACCCTGAAAGTTTGGGATTTGAATCTTCATTTTCAAATAAGAAAGCTGACAAGTAAGGTAGACCCCAGTTTGAGCTGGCTCCCTTTTTCCTCTCTAGAGCTCCATGTCAGGCTTCGGTTGCAGCACTGGAACATCCCTCTGGCAGACTCTGCTGAAAACATTCCTAGGAATGCTGAGGCCAAGATGAACACATCTTTTCATTTATCATTTGCTGCTGCCTTAGGTCTTTCAGCAGAACCATAAACAAGCAAGTAGAAAGCAGTCAGGTTAGTAAGGGAGAAAGGAAATGAAGCTTAGTCCTTGGGCTATATTCTGCTTCTTCTGGCCGACTAATGCCCTCCCAGCCCAGGTCACAAATGGATGAAAAGTCTTCTGCAGCAGTCTTCTGAGGCCTGGCCTAGTTCTGATGCACAAGACTCTGCTGGCTATTCCAGCTGCTGCTTCTCATTCCTCAGGCCTGGCCAGCACTGTTAAGAGGAGGAGTTGAGAAAGACAAGAGCGTGTGTAAAAAGAGGTTCGCTCACCACCAGATCATGCTTCTCAAGGGCATGGAGTTTGGTTCTGTTGAGAAAGCTTCTCTTGTTTACTTGTGAAAAAGGCCTGAGGGTCAGTCTCCTGCTGACATTTTCTCTGGTAGTGGCCAGACTTCAGAGGATGACAGAATTGGGGAAATGACATGTTTCAGTTCAGCTTGCTTACTTGCCTTTACTCTCACTATCTGGGCAATCTCCTTCTTCTCAGTCCTTGTACCTTTTTACCTTAAACTTTAAGAAAAGTTGTAGAATCATGTAGTCTTTTGGCGAAAAGAATCTGCTACCACTTACCTAAGAGCATGATTCCCTTTGAGTATTCATACCTACATGTCTTCATTCTGCTCACAAAGATCCTGTCAAAAAGTGATTCTATAGCTTCCTTTGATTAATCCAATAACCTCCACACTTTGAATGCCTTCCTTGCATGCATCTTGTTTCCTCTTGTTCTCAATTAGCATCATTTCTTTTTCAGGTCTTCGAAAGTTAGAACTAGAAGGGGCTGTTAGTATTATATGAGAAGCTTTTCAATCCATAAAGAGCTACACAGATGTAATTGATTATTATTGCTATTTAGTCCAGTCTCTACATTTGAAAAATGAGGTTAACTAAGACCCCTTGGGATACAGTGATTTGCCAAAAATTACACAGCTCATAAGAGACAGCTCCAGGCCTCAAATGTAAGTTTTCTGGGTCAATTACCAGGTTGTTTTCACTGTTCTCACTGACTATTTTCCTCTCTTAGGACTCGGGGAAGAGCATTTCACTGCATCCTAAATATTTACACTGGTATGTTATGATGTCACTGCTTGACCTTTTCTTTCTTAGGCTAAATCAAGGGATTATAAATATTTTTTATTCCAGTGACTTATTTCCAACTCTTCAGTCCTTCCAGTTCTCTGAGGAGGAGCTGTGTTCTTCAGTAGCAAACAGATCCACATTGGGTTGGTGTAGAAATGAGTTGGGATGTTTCTCATTTCTTAAGAAGTATACAATGCTGATGAGGAAAGTAGGAGTTGTAATCTTTCCTCAGGCACCAGCAACTCTTGTGCCTTCAGCATACTAAAACTGCTGTTAGATTGGGTAGACAGAATAGACCATAGCCTAGGATACAATAACAGCTACCATTTACTGAGTGTTTAAAATATGCCAGTTACTATGTTAGGTGCATTGTAAACATCATTTTACTTAATCCTTACAATGACACTGAGAGGGAGTTATTATGAGCACCATTTTTTAGATGAAGAAACCAATGCTCAGAGAGGTTATGTAGCTTGTCCATATTTACATAGTTACTAAATATTTGACACAACATTTAAATCCGGGTCTCCCTGACCCAATGCCCCGGTTACTTTCACTACAGTAAGAATCTTCTGTGAAGAATAACATTTCCCCTTTGAGATGCGGGCTTAGAGGTGTGAGAAAGCATTCCTTCTCCAAAAACTTAAAATAATCAACATACCATGATTTTATAGTTCCTGATAATTCACAATTAGAGACTTGTTTTCTAGTGGAAATTACAATGGACCAGGAGTTAGGATTCCTGTGTTTTAATAATAGCCTTACCACTGAGCAACTGCGTAAATTTAGACAAATTATTCCCTCACCTGGTACCTCAGTTTCTCCCTCTGTGTAATGGAAAATATAGTAGTCCTTTTCATTATCTGAAATCCTGCAATTCTTTAAAGATAGTAAGCCAATTCTTCCAGACTATTTTCTCCAGAAAAGAACATATTGGGAGTATGAAGAGGCTTCCTGTCAGGTAGTGGTTAACTGTAGTATCATTTTTCATAATCAGCCTGTCTACAAGATGCTCCACCTCCACCCCACCCTCCACCTAACTTGTCCACATGGAACCAGGAACAATATTTTGACTGGTCCTTATTGCCTTATATATTTTTTGAATGGAATGAGAACTGTCAATGAGAGCTAGAGATTCATCTGTTACCAGAAGTAACATACCTCAGATTCAAGTTCCCCTGGCCCGAGTCAAATGGGCCCAGGTTTAATAAGTAACCTCAGGTGCTCTAATGCACTGTGAGGTTTGAGACTCATTGTCCTAGGAAAATATAATTTCTGTTACTTTTCTTAAGGAATGTGTATAAAGATAAAAATGAAGCTCCATGTATGTATGTATGTATATATTACCTTTCATGTAACAGATATTTACTGAGCACATCTGTGCCAGGGTCGTTGAATAAATAAGACATTTTTGCTATTCACAAGAACACAAAATATAGTGGGTGAGACAAAATTAAACTAATAATGACAAGACATGGGGTTAATGTTATAACTGAGATATGTACAAAGGCTAGAGCGGTCCTAACTCACATAGATAAGATTAGAAAAGGATCCTTGGAGGAGGTGGGGCCTGAGACAAATCTTAAGGGGTAACAGTAAAACAGAACAAGGGAGATAAGGTGAGAGTTTAGCTGTAAGTTCTAGAGGTGTTATTTATTCTGATGTACAGTACCTTGGTGTATTCTAAAAAACTAATAGCTCTTATTACCATTATAAGATTGTATTATTTTTTTTGTTTCTCTGACATCTGGTAGCCAGACTCCATCCAAGAGAACTTAAGACTTGAGGAATTCAACAAGTTCAGCCAGAAAGTTTATTAGAGAACAGAGGGTATTCCCCATTCCACTGTATTGTCAATAGCTCCAGTTTAAATCAGTTCAATGATTGACCACAAAATCTCTATGAGTCTGCAAGAACAGAAGTATTACTGTGTCCGGAGCTGCACGCCCCGGCCATAGCGAATAATAATTGAGGATTAAACACCTGAGCTATATTCATTTCCACCCCATACCTTCTCCCTATCTTTGCCTTTTTTCCCCTGTACTAATACCTCATTAAAGATGGCGCTCTTCCTACTTCTTCTTCACTCACTTTTCCCGCGCCCGGGAAAATTGTTACTTAATAGCGCAAGCACAACATGACGTCCGACCGGAGAAACCGAAACTAACCTGGCCATGCCCTCGGCAATGAGATCATTTCCGCCTTAGCCCAACCCCTTCCCTTCCAAATGTATATAAGGCATTGCATTACCACCATTAAACGAGACTTGATCAGAGCACTGTCTTGTCTCCATTTCTCGTGTCTCTTGTTCCCCAAATTCCCACCCCCTCCTCCAGGGCCTACACTGACTATCCCGCGGGCCGGGATATTACTGGACTTGTGGTGCCTTCCGATGCAGATGTCTTCAGTGACCAAAACTTAGATCACAACACCAAAGTTCCTTTGAATACCTGAAAAGCCTTTCTAAGAAGGACAGGTTCAAAAAAGCTCAGACTGTGAAGACTAGAATAAGTAAGTAGCTCTTCAATGCCCAGACACTTAAAAACATCCACAAGAATTAAGACCATCCAGGAAAACATGACCTCACCAAGTGAACTAAATAAGGCACCAGTGACCCATTCTGGAAAGACAGAGAAATGTGACCTTTCAGACAGAGAATTTAAAATAGCTTCTTTGTGGAAGCTCAACATCCAAGATAACACAGAAAAAAAATTTTGGAATTTTATCAAAGTTAATGAAGAAGTTGAAATAATGTTTTAAGTATTGAAGCAGAAATTCTGGAGGAGAAAATAAAATTGGCATATGGAAGAATGTATTAGTATCCTACCAAGAGAATTGAGCAATCAGAAGAAAGAATTAGTGAGCTTGAAGACTATATATATATATATATATATATATATATATAGAGAGAGAGAGAGAGAGAGAGAGAGAGAGAGATAGAAAGAGGAGACAAAAGAAAAAGGGATAAGAAAAAAATAAGCATCCATACAACATCTAGAATATAGCCTCAAAGGCAGGTGGATCACGAGGTCAAGAGATCGAGACTATCCTGGTTAACATGGTGAAACCCCGTCTCTACTAAAAATACAAAAATTAGCTGGACATGCTGACGTGTGTCTATAGTCCCAGCTACTCAGTAGGCTGAAACAGGAGAATCACTTGAACCTGGGAGGTGGAGATTGCAGTGAGCCGAGATCGCGCCACTGCACTCCAGCCAGTCTGGCAATAGAACGAGAGTCCATCTCAAAAAAAAAAAAAAAAAAAAAAAAAAAAAAAAAAAAAAAAAAAAAAGAAAAAAGAAAATAGTCTCAAAATGGCAAATCTGAGAGTTACTGGCCTTAAAGAGAAGAGAGAGAAATTTTATTCATAGGGAAAATAACAGAACTTCTGAAGCCTAGAGAAAGATATCAGTATTGAAGCACGAGAAAGTTATAGAACACCAAGCAGATTTAAAGCAAATGAGACTTCCTCAAGACACTTAACTATCAATAGCTCTTCTAGCTGTTTTAAAATAAATACATGTGCTGTTAACTATAGTCACCCTACTCTGCTCTTGAATATTAAAACATATTCCCTTTAGTTTACTGTATATTTGTGCTAATTGACCAATTTCTCTTTGTCCCCCACACCACATACAAACCTTTCCCAGACTCTGACATCTATTATTTTACTTTCTACCTCTAGGAAATCAACTCTTTAAGCTCACACAAATAGGTGAAAACATGCAATATTTGTCTGTGCCTCACTTATTTCACATTTAGCATAGTGACTTTGAGTTCCATCGTGCCTCTGCAGGAGACGTAGTTTAATTATTTTATATGGACGAATAGTATATATATATACACATATAACTATTATATATATATAGTGTATATATATATAACAATTCCTTTATCTAATCATCCATTGATAGGCACTTAGCTTGATTCCATATTTTTGCTATTGCAAATAATGCTGTGATAGACAGACAAGTGCAGGTTATCTTTTAAATATAATGATTTTGTTGTCTTTAGGTAGCTACCCAATAGTAGGAGTGCTAGATCAAATGGTAGTTCCACTTTAGGTCTTATAGAAATCTCCATACTCTTTTTCATAGAGGTTGTACTGATTTACATTTCCACCAGCAGTGTATAAGCATTCCCCTTGTTTCTCAACCTTAGTAACATCTGTTATTTTTTGTTTTATAAACAATAGCCATTCTGATTTGTGTAGGATAATATCTCATTGTGGTTTTATGTTGCATTTTACTGATGAATGGTGATGATGGGTTTCATATGCTTATTGACCATCCGTATTTCTTCTTTTCAGAGATGTCTACTCATGTCCTTTGCTCATTTTTGGTGAAGGTATATTTTGTTGAGTTGTTTGAGGTTCTTGTGTTTTCAGGATACTAGTGTCTTCTTAAATGACTAGTTTGCAAATATTTTCTTGTATCCAACAGATTGTCTATTCATTCTATTGATTCTTTCTTTTGCTATGCAGGAGCATTTTAGTTTAATATAGTTTCATTTGTCTATTATTGTTGCCTCTGCTTTTGAGACATTAACCATAAAATCTTTGCCTGGACCAATTCCCTGAAGCTTTTCACCTGTTTTCTTGTAGTAGGCTTACAGTTTTGAGTCTTACATTTATGTCCTTAATTCCTCTTTTTATAACTTTTATTTTAAGTTCGGGGTACATGTGTAGGTTTATTACATAGGTAAACTTGTGCCATGGGAGTTTGTTGTACAGATTATTTTGTCACTCCAGTATGAAGCCTAGTTCCCATTAGTTATTTTTCCCCATCTTCTCCATCCTCCAACCCTCCACTCTCATAGGTCCCAGTGGGTGCTGTTCCCCTCTATCTGTCTATGTGTTCTCATCAATTAGCTCTCACTTATAAGTGAGAACATGTGGTATTTGATTTTCTGTTTCTGCATTGGTTGGATAAGATGATGGCCTCCACATCCATCCATGTCCGTGCAAATGATATGATCTTGTTCTTTTTTATGGCTGCATATTATTCCATTGTGTATATGTACCACATTTTCTTTATCCAGTCTATAACTGATGGGCATTTAGGTTGATTACATGTCTTTCCTATTGTGAATATTATTGCAATTAACATAAGCTTGCATTCATCTTGAAAATAGAACAATTTATATTCATTTGGGTATATACTCACTAATGGGATTACCATGTTAAATAGCACTTCTGTCTTTAGATCTTTGAGGAATTGCCACATTGTCTTCCACAATGGTTGAACTAATTTATACTCCCAGCCACAGTGTAAAAGCATTCCTTTCATTCCACAACCTTGCCAGCATCTGTTGTTTTTTGACTTTTTAATAATAGCCATTCTGACTGGTATGAGATGGTATCTCATTGTGGTTCTGATTTACATTTCTCTAATGATCAGTGATGTTGAGATTTTTTTTCAGGTGAATGTTGGCCGCAGGTATGTCTTTCTTTGAAAAGTTTATGTCCTCTGCCCCCTTTTTCATGGGTTCTTTGTTTTTTTCTTGTAAATTTGCTAAAGTTCCTTATAGATCCTGGATATTTGTCAGATGCATAGTTTGCAAAAACTTCTCTCAATCTGTAGGTTGTCTATTTACTCTGTTGATGGTTTCTTTTTCTGTGCAAAAGCTCTTTAGTTTAATTACATCACATTTGTTAATTTTTGGGGTTTTTTGCAACTGCTTTTGACATCTTCATCATGAAATTGTTGCCAGTGCCTATGGCTTGAATGGCTTTGCATAGGTTGTCTTTCAGGGTTTTTATAGTTTTGAGTTTCACATTTGAGTCCTCAGTCCATCTCGAGTTAATTTTTGTATATGGTGTAATGAAGGAGTCCAATTTAATCTTCTGCCTATGGCTATCTAGTTATCCCAGCACCAGTTATTGAATAGGGAATACTTTTCCCAGTGATTGTTTTTATCGGGTGTGTTGAAAATCAAATAGTTATAGGTTTGTGGTCTTATTTCTGGGTTCTCTATTCTGTTCCATTGGTCTATGTGTCTGTTTTCATACTACTACTATGCTGTTTTGGTTTCTATAGCCCTGAAGATTAGTTTGAAGTCAGTTAGGGTGATGCCTCTAGCTTTGTTCTTATTGCTTAGGATTGCCTTTGCTATTCAGGCTCTTTTTCGTTCCCTGCAAATTTTTAAATTTTTTTTCGACTGCTCTGAAGAATCTCATGGTAGTTTAATAGGAATAGCATTAGATCTATGAATTGCTTTGGGAATTATGACCATTTTAATGTTACTAATTCTTCCTATCCATGAGCATGAACTGTTTTTTTCATTTGTTTGTGTCATCTCTGATTTATTTAAGCAGTAGTTCATAATTCTCCTTGTAGAGATCTTTCACCTCCCTAGTTAGCTGTATTCCTAGATAGTTTATTCATTTTGTGGCAATTATGAATGAGAGTTTCTTTCCAATTTGGCTTTTGGCTTGAGTGTTCTTGAAGTATAGAATGCTGGTGATTTTTGAATATTAATTTTGTATCTTGAGACTTTGCTGAAGTTGTTTGGTGAATCAGGGAGCTTTTGAGCTGAGACTATGAGGTTTGCTAAATACAGGATAATGTGGTCTGCAACCAGGGATAGTCTGACTTCCTCTCTTCCTATGTGGATGCCATTTATTTCTTTCTCTTACCTGACTGTTCTGGCCAGGACTTCCAATACTATGTTGAATAGGGGCGGTGACAGAGGGCATCCCTGTCTTGTGCCGGTTTTAAAGGTTTTAGGTTTTGTCCATTCAGTATGATGTTGGCTGTGGGTTTGTTATAGATGGCTCTTGTTATTATGAGGTTTGTTTCTTCAATATCTAGTTTATTGAGAGTTTTAAACATGAAGAAGCATTGAATTTTATCAAAAGCTTTTTCTGCACCTATTGAGATTATTTTGTGTTTTTCGTCTTTAGTTCTGTTTATATGATGAATCACATTTGCTGATTTGTATATATTGAACCACCCTTGCATCCCAGGGATAAAACCTATTTGATAATGGGTAGATAATCTTTTTGATGTGCTGCTGAATTTGGTTTGCCAGTATTGTGTAGTGAAATTTTTTTGCATCAATTTCATCAAGGATATTGGTCTGAAGTTTTCCTTTTTCACTGTATCTCTGTCAGGTTCTGATGTCAGGATGATTCTGGCCTCACAGAATGAGTTAGAGTGGAGTCACTACTCCTCAATTTTTTGAAACAGTTTCAGTAGGAATGGTACAAGCTCTTCTTTGTACACTTGGTAGAATTCAGCTATGAATCCCACTGGTCCTGGGCTTTTTTTGTTGGTATGGTATTTATTACTGCCTCAAATTTAGAGCTTATTATTTGTCTGTTTGGGGATTGAACTTCTTCCTGATTCGGTCTTGGAAGGTTGTATCTGTCCAGGTATTTATTCATTTTTTTTCTAGATTTTCTAGTTTACGTGCATAGAGGCGTTCATAATACTGTCTGATAGTTATTTGTGTTTCTGTGGGGTCAGTGGGATTATGCCCCTTGTTTCTGATTGTATTTATTTGATTTTCTCTTTTCTTATTTATTAGTCTAACTAGAGATCTGTCTATTTTATTATTTTTTTCAAAAAATAAGTTCCTGAATTCATTGACCTTTTTATTGTGCTTTTATTTTGTATGTGTCTCTATCTCCTTCAGTTCAGCTCTGATTTTGGTTATTTATTGTCCTCTGCTATCTCTGGGGTTTGTTTTCTGTTGGTTCTCTAGTTCCTTTAGTTGTGATGTTAGGTTACTAACTTGAGATGTTTCTAACCTTTTGATGTGGGCATTTGGTGCTATAAATTTCTCTCTTAACAGTGCCTTAGCTGTGTCCCAGAGATTCTGGCATGTTTTATCCATCCTCTCATTACTTTCAAATAACTTCTTCATTTCTGCTTTATTTTAAGTATTTACCTGAAATTAACTCAGAAGCAGATTCATGTGCTCATATTCCATTTCCATGTAATTGTACGGTTTTGAGTGAATTTCTTAGTCTTGATTTTTAATTTAATTGTGCTGTGGTCCAGGAGACTGTTTGCTATATATATATATTTTTTTTTTTGCATTTGTTGAGCAGTATTTTACTTATGAATATATAATCAGTTTTAGAGTATGTGCCATCTAGCAATGAGAAGAATGTATATTCTGCTGTTTTTAGGTGGAGTTTTGTAGATATCTATCAAGTCCACTTGATCTACTACTGTGTTCAGGTCCTGAATATGTTTGTTAATTTTCTATCTCCATGATCTGTCCAATATTGTCAGTGGGGTATCATAGTCTCTCACTAATGTCATGTGGGAGTCTAAGTTTCTTCGAAGGTCTCTAAAAACTTGCTTTACAAATCTGGGTGCTCCTGAGTTAGGTGCCTATTTATTCAGGATAGTTAGCTTTTCTTATGGAATTGAGCCCTGTACCATTATGTAAAGCCCTTCTTTCTCTTTTTTGAACTGTCTGTTTTGTCAGCAACTAAGATTTCAACTTCTGCTTTTTGCTTTTATCCATTTCCTTGGTAAATTTTTCTTCATACCTTTATTTTGAGCCTACGTATGTCATTGCATGTGAGATGGGTCTCTTGAAGACAGCATACCAATGGGTCTTGGTTCTTTAGCAAGCTTGCCACTCTGTTATTTTAATTTGGGCATTTAGCCCATTTACATTGAAAAATGGTATGGATATATGTGGATTTGATCCTATCATCATGATGTTAGCTGATTATTTTGCAGACTTATTTTTGTGGTTGTTTTATAATGTCAGTGGTCTGTGTACCTTAGTGTGTTTTTGTAGTGGCTGGTAATGGTCTTTCCTTTTCATTTTTAGTACTTCCTCTACTAGCTCTTGTAAGGAAGGTTTGCAGATAATGAATTCCCTCAGCGTTTGCTTGTCTGAAAAACATCTTATTTCTCCTTTGTTTATGCTTAGCTTGGCCAGAAAGGAAATTCTAGATAACAATTTCTTCTCTTTAAGAATGTTGAATATTAGCCCCAAATCTCTTCTGGCTTTTGGGGTTTCAACTGAGAGGTCCACTGTTAGTCTGATGGGCTTCCCTTTGTAGTTTCCTGACCTTTCTCTCTAGCTGCCTTTAAAATTATTTTTTCTTTTATTTCCACCTTGGAGAATCTAATATTTATATGTCTTGGCCATGATCTTGTGAAATATCTTACTGAGTTTCTCTGCCTGTCCTGAATGTGAATGTTGGCCTCTCTAGCTAGGTTGAGACATTCTTACGGATGACATCCTGAAATATGTTTTTCAAGTTGGTTTAACTCTTCCTATCTTTATCAGGAACACCAGTGAGCTGTATATTTGGTCTGTTTACATAACCCCATATTTCTCTGAGGCTTTGTTCATTCGTTTTATTTATTTTTTCTCTCTATTATTGTCTTCCTGTCTTATTTCAGAAATCCAATCTTCAAACTCTGAGATTCTTACTTCTACTTGGTCTATTCTTCTATTAATTATGCATTATGAAATTTTTAAAGTGTGTTTTTCTGCTCTATCAGGTCTATACTGGCTATCTTTCTTTCCCTGTTATCTCCTGCAATGTTTTATCATGATCTTTACCTTCCTTACATTGGGTTTTATTTATTTATTTATTTATTTTGAGACAGAGCCTCACTCTGTTGCCCAGACTGGAGTGCAGTGGTGGGATCTCGGCTCACTGCACACTCCACCTCCCAGGTTCACGCCATTCTCCTGCCTCAGCCTCCTGAATAGCTGGGACTACAGGTGTCCACCACCACGTGAGGGTAATTTTTTCTATTTTTAGTACAGATGGGGTTTCACCATGTTAGCCAGACTGGTCTCAATCTCCCAACCTTGTGATCCACCTGCCTCAGCCTCCCAAAGTGCTGGGAGTATAGGCATAAGCCACCATGCCCGGCCTGCATTGGGTTTCAATGCCCTTCTGTAGCTCCATTAACTTTGTTCCTATCCATATTTTGAATTCTACTTCTTTCATTTCAGCCATCTCAGCCTCAGCTCAGTTCCAAATCCTTGCTGGGGAAGGGATGTGGTCATTTGGAGGAAAGAAGGCACTTTGGCTTTTTGAGTTTTCAGTGTTCTTGTACTGATTCTTTCTTACCTTGTGAGCTTATCTGCAATCAGTCTTTGAGGTAGCTGACCATTAGATTTTTTTTTTTCCTATTGTCCTATTTGATGTCCTTGAGGGTTTGATTGTGGTATAAAGTGGGTTAACTGGCTTCATTTCTGGGAGATTTTAGGGGGCCAACACTCAGCTCTCAACTCCTAGTCTGTGTGCTCTAACTCTGGGAGACTTTTACTGAGCGCTGGTGGATTCAAGGGCACCTGCCTCCATGTGGGCATTCACCACAGTGGCAGAGGCAAAACAGCTGGAGGGGGAAGCAGGGGCCTCTGCTGGGGACTGTGTGCATGATTGCACTGGAGGTGGTGTTAGCTTGGGGTGGGGTGCTAGTCAGCACAGGTCTGGGTGCCTTCTCTGTGTCTCATGAGAAAGAGTGATCACTCAGGGTGTGCAAGGATCTTCTGTTGTCTGTGCAGCTTTAGTGCAAGGTTTGGGTGTTTGTGGGGGTAGGGCTTGCTGGCTCTGTGTCCACCAAGGCTTCATCTGCAATGGTAGTCAGCAGGGGTGGGGGCACATGCTGTACTCTTGCATGTTGGTGGGACAAGTAAAACAAAACCCACCCATGCAGATGAACACCAGCAAAGTGATGTGGGGAGGTGCTGTGGGCTTAGAGGATTTTGCTGTATGGCAAGAGAATGTACCAGCTAACGCACAGCTACAGGGGCTGCCTCACTAGAGGTCTCCACCAGTCGGGCCTGCCACTCACCATGGGAGCTCCATCCTAGGGGGCCCTAAAACCTCTGTCAGCCAAAAATCATTGGCTAGGGTAGGCAGAAACCCCAGTTTGGAGGTTCCACCTGGTGACGAATGGGATTTAGGATCTACTTAAGTCATCAGTCTGGCCACATTTTCATAGGGCAGTTGTGCTGTGCTGAGGGACTGCCTCTGCTCCCAGTTGGCTTGGACTCTCCAAAGCCCAAAGGCTTGAAAGGCTAAGTTTCCCAAAGAGCAAAGATGGTGGCCCATTCCTCCCTGTGGGGGATCTCTCTCAGGGACTTTTCAAATCTTTGTCAGCTGGGGAACACCAGGAGGGGTGGCTGGAGGCCTTGGTTGGAAGGTACTGACCAGGGAGGAGGAAAGGGAACAGGCACTTGCTTAAAGAAGTAGCCTGGACACATTCTGATAGAGCAGCTAGGCTGTACGGGGTACTGTTTCCACCCCTGGTTGGCTTGAACTTTCCAATGCCCAAATGCTGGAACAACTAAGTCACCCAAATAGCAAAAATGGTGGCTCACCCCTCTCTCTGGGAACTTCATCCCAGGGAGGCTTCAAAACTATGTCAGCTAGAAATCACTGGCAGGTGTGGCTGGAGACCCTGGTTGGGAGGTTCTGCTCAGTGAGGAGAAACAGGATTGGGTACCTACTTTAAAAAACAGTCTGGCCACATTTTCATAGAGCACCTCTGTTGTGTTGGGGGATCCCTTTCACTTCCAGTCAGTTTGAACTTTCCAAAGCCCAAAGGCTAGAATGGCTACATTGCCCTGACATGAAAGATGTCAGTGTGCCTATCCTCCTGGGATCTCCATCCCAGGGAGGCACAACACTGCTACAGGTGACTGGCTGGAATTTCAAACCAGTGGGTTTTATCATTTGTGGTGCCATGGAAGTGGAGCCCACAGGCTGTCACTGCTCAGCCACCTGAATTCAACCTCTTTCCTAGGGCTATGCATAGGGGTGTAACACCCCATTTTGCCAGAGTTGCATCTACTTTTGCTGGGAAGCTCATAATGCCAGAGTATCTAAGGCTCCTCCGTCTCTGCACATGCTTGAGGAACTGCTCTTCTGAGACTCCACATCATTCTGTCAGACTGAAGGCCCTGGTGGAGTGGGTTCACAAAGGGATCTCCTGACCCAAGGGTTATAAAGATCTATTGGAGAAGCATGGGTTCCCAGGGACGCACATTCACCATGGCTTCCCTGGGCAGGGGAAGTTCTCTTGGCTCTGTGTCACTCCTAGGTGGGTGGCCATCCTGCCTTGCTTTTACTTCATTTTTCATGGGTCAAGTAGTTTCTTTGATTAGTACCAACATGAATACCTGAATGTTTCAGTTTAAGGTGCTGTATTTACTTGCTCCTTCCATTCCTCTCTATTAGACCAACACACAATAGCTGCTTCTAGTTGGCCTTCTTAGCTACGCCTCTAATTCATCTTTTGTTAGGTGTTTTACATGGTGAGATATAACCTCAAAAAGACAAATCTAAGAAGTAATGGTCATAGAGAGAAAGTAGAGAGAGAAATTATGATAGAAAGTTTATTCAAAGAGATGACAACAGAGAACTTCTGACCTAGATAAAGATATTTATGTTCAAGTACAAGAAGGTTATAGAACACCAGGCACACTTAATCCAAACAAGACTACTCCAAGACAATCAACAGTCAAACTCCCAAAGGTCAAGGATAAAGAAAAGATCCTAAAAGCAGCAAGATAAAAGAAACAAACAATGTAAAATGGAGCTCCAATACATCTGGCAGCCTACTTCTTGGTGGAAATCTTACCAGCAAGGAAAGAGTGGTATTACATATTTAAAGAGCTGAAAAGTAAAAAAAAAAAAAAAAAAAAAAAAAAAGAAAAAACAACAACAACAACAACAACAAAAATCTTTTATTCTAGAGTGGAGTATCTGGTAACAAGCCTTTTCCAGACAAACAAAAGCTGAGGGATTTCATCAACAGCAGACCAATCTTATAGAAAATGCTAAAGGGAGTGCTTCAATAAGAAAGAAAAGGACATCAATGAGCAATAAGTAATCACCTGAAGGCACAAAACTCATTGATAATGGTAAGTACACAGAAAAAAAAAACAGAATAATATAACACTGTAACTGTGGTGTGTAAACTACTCTTATCCTAAGTATGAAGAGTAAATGATGAGCAAGTCAAAAGTAACAACTAGAACAACATTTTAAGAGAGAGTCAGTAAAAGGAGATACAAATAGAAAAAAAACAAAAATTTAAAAAGCTGGTTTATAGAGTTAAGGCATAGAGTTTATAATAGTTTTATTTCTGCTTGTTTGTTTTTCATGTAAAGAGTGTTAAGTTGTTTTCAAGTTAAAATAATGGATTATACAATAATGTTTGCAAGCTTCACAGTAACTTCAAACCAAAAGATACACGATGGAGACAGAAAATGTAAAAAGGAAGAAGCTAAATTAAATTACCTGAGAAAATCATCTCCACTAAAGAACACATAAAGGAGGACCATTATGAAATGTCAATTAGAACCTATTATTTGAGCCCATTACTGGAAATTTGCCTGTAAAACTCTGTTCAGATGCAATAATGATTTAGGTAGGTCTGACTTCCCAGAAATGAAGAGAAGTGCTGAAAATAAATAGAAGATAATAAATCTCTTAATGATGCAAAGGGAAAAAATAAAAGAAATTATGTTTTCTCTGGCCAAAAAAAAAAAGAAGAAGATGGAAAGGAAAGGAAAGAAAAAAGAAAGTGAGGACTACAAAGCAGTTAGAAAACAAATAACAAAATGGCAGGGGAAAATTATTATCATATAATATCATGATAATAATATTGAATAAATATAGACTAAACTCTCCAATCAAAAGACATAGAGTGGCTGAGTGGACAAACAAACAAGACTTATTGATCTATTGCCTACAAGAAACATATTTCACTTATAAAGACAGACATAGACTGAAATATACAGATGAACAATTGTTCCATGCCAACGGAAATAAAAAAGACTAGCAGGAGTCACTAAACTTACATCAAAAAAGTACAGCGGGAGTCCTTATGCTTATATCATACAAAATATATTTCAAAACAAAATGTATAATATGAGACAAAGACAGTCACTATATAATAATAAATGGAGCAATTCAACAAATGGATGTATACAACAATTTTAAATATATATGCACCCAATACTGGAACACTCAACTATATAAAGCAAATATTATTAGAACTAAAGAGAGAGACAGGCTGCAGTTCAATAATAATGTGAGACTTTAAAACCCCACTTTCAGCATTGGACAGATCATCCAGACAGAAATTCAACAACAACAACAACAACAGCAAAAACATTAGACACAATCTGCACTTTAGACGAAACGGACTTAATAGACATTTGCAGAACATTTCACCAGATGGCTGCAGAATACACAATATTTTCCTCAGGACATGGGTCATACTCAAGGATGATATATTAGATCACAAAACAAGTGTTAAAACATTCAGAAAATTTAAATAATATCAAGTATCATTTCTGACCACAAGGAAGTGAAAGTAGACAGACAGAATTCTGGAACATGTACAAATACACAAAAAATTAAACAGTATGGTCCTGAATGATCAGGGAGTCAATAAAAAATTAAAAAGAAAGATTATTTTTAAATTAAATTAATTTAAAAGAAAATTAAAAGATTTTAAAAGAAAATTAAAAGATTTCTTGACACAAGTAATAATGGGAACACACCATACCAAAACCTGTGAGATACAGCAAAAGCAGTTCTACCAGGTAAGTTTGTAGCTATAAGTTCGTACATCAACAAAGAGAAAAAATCTCAAATGAAGAACCTAATGTTGCATAATTAAGAACTAGAACAGCAAAAGCAAACCAAACACACAATTGGGTGAAGAAAAGAAATAATAAATATCAGACCAAAACAAACAAAAAAAAATCAAAATTAAAAAAAATTTAAAAAATAGTGAAACAAAAAGTTGATCTTCTGAAAAAATTAAATAAAATTCACAAACCTTGGGCTGGGCACAGTGGCTCATGCCTGTAATCCCAGCACTTTGGGAGGCCAAGGTGGACAGATCACGATGTCAGGTGTTCAAGACCAGCCTGGTGAAGATGGTGAAACCCCATCTCTACTAAAAATACAAAAATTAGCCAGGTGCGGTGCCAGGCATCTGTATTCCCAGCTACTCAGGAGGCTGAGGCAGGAGAATTGCTTGATCCCAGGAGGCTAGAGATTGCAGTGAGCCGAGATCATGCCACTGTACCCCAGCCTAGGTGACAGAGTGAGACTAAAAAAAAAAAAAAAAAAAAAAAAAACAAACCTAGCTAGACTAACAAAAAAGGAAGACAAAATAGAAATAAATGGAAAACAGGAAGAAGATACAAATAAATGAAATCAGAAATATATAAGAAATCATTACAACTGACACTGCAGATATTTAAAAAGTTATTAGTACAAACTATGGGCAACTATATGCCAACAAATTTGACAACTGAGAAAAAACAAACTAATTTCTAGACATATACAGTTTACTAAGATTGAACAAAGAAGAAATTTTATCTTGAACAGAGTAGTAGCAAGAAATGAGATCAAAGCTGTCATAAATAGAAAAGCCCAGGAGCCTTTTCTTTTTCTACTAAAGAATAGCCCAGGAACTGATGGCTTCATTGCTGACTTTTATCAAACATTTAAACTAATACTAATTGTACTAAAATTATTTTGAAAAATCGAAGAAGAGGGAATATTTCTAAACTCATTCTATAAGGCCAGTATTACCCTGATACCCAAACCAAACAAAGACACATCAATAAAAGGAAACTATAGGCCAATATCTCTGATGAATATTGATCCAAAAATTCTGAACAAAATACTAGCAAATGAAATTTAACAATACATTAGAAAGAACATGAATCAAGTTGAAGTGGGATTTATCCCTGCGATGCAAGGCAGGTTCAACATATACAAACCAATCAATGTGATACATCTTGTCAACAGAATGAAGAATAAAAACCATACAGTCATTTCAATTGATAATAAAAAAGTATTTGATAAAATTCAACATCCCTTAATGAGGAAAACCCTAAAATAACTGGGGATAGAAGGAACATACCCCAGCATAATAAAAGCCCTATATGACAGACCCAGTCTACTAGTATCATACTGAATACCAAACAACAACAACAGCAAAAACAAACCTGAAGGCATTTTCTCAACGATCTGGCACACTACATAAGTGTGCACTGTCAACATTGTTATTCAACCTAGGTACTTGAACTCTTATCTACAGCCATCAGACAAGAGAAAGATATACAGTGCAACCAGACTGGAAAAGAAGAAATCAAGTTATCCTTGTTTGCAGCTGATATAATATTATATTGCAAATACTTGTGGACCACACAAGAAAATTATTAGAACGGATAAACAAACTCAGCAAAGTGGTAGGATACAAAATCAACATGCAAAAATCAGTAGTATTTCTGTATGCTAACAGTGAACAATGCGAAAAAGAAATTAAAAATGTAATCCCACAATAGACACACATAAAATTAAATACCAAGGAATTAACCTACCCAAAAAGGGAAAAATATCTCTGTAATAAAACTATAAAAGACAGATGAAATAAATTAAAAACAATACCAACATAATGAAAAAAAACATTCTATGTTGATGGACTCAGAATCTTAATATTGTTATAATGTCCCTAACCACCCAAAGCAATCTATGTATTCAATGCAATCCCTGTCAAAGTACCAATGACATTCATCACAGTAACAAACTATCATAAAATACATATAAACCCAAAAAAACCCAGAAGAGCTAAAGCTATCCTAAGCAACAAAAAAGAAAACAAAACAAAGCACAACAAGAAGAATCACATTACCTGACTTCAAATTATACCACAGGTTTACAATAACAACAAAACAAACATGGCACTGGCATATAAACTGATACATAGACCAATGGAACAGAATAGAAAACCCAGAAATAAATCCACACACCTACAGTGAACTCATTTTTGACAAAGGTGCCAAGAACATACACTGGGGAAAAGACAGTCTCTTCAATAAATGATGTTGGAAAAACTAGATGTTCATCTGCAGAAGAATGAAACTAGATTCCTATCTCTCACCATGTACAAAACTAAAATCAAAATGGATTAAACACTTAAATATAAGAGCTCAAACTATAAAACTACTACAAGAAAATATTTGGGAAATTCTCCAAGACATTAGACTGGGCCAGAATTTTTCAAGTAATATCCTACAAGCATAGATAACCAAAGCAAAAATGGACAAACAAGATCACATACAGTTAAAAAACGTCAGCACAGAAAAGGAAAAAATCAAAACAGTGAAGAGACAAACCCATAGAATGGGAGAAAATATTTCTAGACTACCCATTTGACAAGGATTTAATATCTAGAATATATAAGGAGTTCAAAAAACTCTATCAAAAAAATTATAATTCAATCAAAAGATAGGCACAAGATTTGAATAGACATTTCTCAAAAGAAGACATACAGAAGGCAAATGTGCATATGAAAAGGTGCTCAACATCACTTACTATCAGAGAAATGCAAATTGAAGGTACAACATGATATCATCTCACCATAGTTAAATGGCTTACCTCCAAAAGACAGGTAAAAATAAATGCTGGCAAGGATGCAGAGGAAAGGGAATCCTTATACACTCTTGGTGTGAATGCAAATTTGTACAGCCACTCTAGAGAATAGTTTTGAGGTTCCTCAAGAAACTAAAAATAGAGCTACCATATGATCTATCAGTCGTACTGCAGGGTATATACCCAAAAGAAAGAAAATCAGTTTATTGAAGATATATTTGTACTTTTATGTTCTTTGCAGCACTGTTTACAATAGCTAAGATTTGGAAGTAGCCTAAGTGTCCATCAACAGATGAATGGATAAAGAATATGTGCTGCACATACACAATGGAGTGCTATTAAGCCATAAAATGAATGAAATACAGTCATTTGAAACAACCTGCATAGAACTAGACATGATTATATTATGTGAAATAAACCAGGCACAGAAAGACAAACATCATATATTCTGTCTTATTTGATGGAACTAAAAATCAAACAATTGAACTCATGGACATAGAGAGTTGAAGAACGGTCATGAGAGGTTGTGAAGGATAGTGTGGGGCTCATGGAGAGGCAGTGAGGATGGTTAATGGGTACAAAAAATAGAAAGAATAAGACCTAGTATTTGATAGCACAACAAGGTGATTATAGTCAATAATAACTGAACTGTACATTTTAAAATAACTTGAAAGTGTGGCTGGTTATTTTGTAACTCAAAGGATAAATGCTTGAAGGGATGAATAACCCATTCTTCATAAAGTGCTTATTTCATATTGCATGCCTGTTTCAAAACCTCAAGTACTTTATAAGAATATACACCTACTATGTACCGACTAAAATATAAAAAAATACAAAAGACACAACAAATACAAAAATAATAAAAAGCAAGGAATCAAAACGTACCATCTGAGAAAATTACTTTCACCAAAAGAAAAACAAGAAGAATGGAAAGAAGGGAAAAAAGACTACAAAACAGCAAGAAAACAAACAACAACCAAAAAATGGCAGGAGAAAATCCTTTCTTATGAATAATAACATTGAATGTAAGAGGATATAACTCCCCAATCAGATATAGAGTGGTCGAAGTAATTAAAAAAACAAAAACAAAAAAAACAAGATCCAATGATCTACTGCCCACAACAAACACACTGTACCTGTAAAGACACACATAAACTGGAAATAAAAGGATAACAAATGATATACAGTGCAAATGAAAACCAAAAGAGAGGGGAAGTAGCTATAGACATACTAAATTTCAAAACAAAAATTATAAAAACAGATTTAAAAAGTTATTAATGATAGAGAAATCAATTCAGCAAATATAATAATATGAAATATATATGCACCCAACACTAGAGCACTCAGATATATAAATAAGATATTATTAGATTCAAAGAGAGAGATAGATCCCAATGCAACAAAAGCTAAATACTTCAACACAGCATTATCAGTATTGGACAGATCATCCAGACAGAAAAATCAGCAAGAACACATTGCATTTAATCTGCACTATAGAACAGTGGACCAAATAGATATTTACAGAATATTTCATCCAACATCTGCAGAGCATATATTTTTCTCCTCAACACATGCAATATTCTCAAAGAGAAGTAATATGTTAGACAGAAAAGCAAGTCTCCAAAAGTATAAATAATTGAAATTATAACACATATCTTCTACGACCACAATGGGATAAAACTAGAAACCAATAATGAAAAATTTAGGAACTTATACAAACACATGGAAATTAAACAATACACTCCTGAATAACCAGTGAGTCAATGAAGAAATTAAGAAGATAATTAAAAAATGTTTTGAAATAAATAAAAATATCAGAATCCACCTCTGGGGACAGGGCATAACTAAATAAAAAGCAGCAGAAACCTCTGCAGATATAAAAGTCCCTGTCTGACAGCTTTGAAGAGAGCAGTGGTTCTCCCAGCACAGAGGTTGAGATCTGAGAACGGACAGACGGCCTGTTCAAGTGGGTCCCTGACCCCTGAGTAGCCTAACTGGGAGACATACCCCACTAGGTGCAGACCGACACCACACACCTCGCACGGCTGAGTACATCCCTGAGAGAAAGCTTCCAAAGCAAGAATCAGACAGGTACATTCGCTGTTCAGCAATATTCTATGTTCTGCAGCCTCTGTTGCTGATACCCAGGCAAACAGGGACTGGAATGGACCTCAAGCAAACTCCAACAGACCTGAAACTGAAGATCCTGACTGTTAGAAGGAAAACTATCAAACAGGAAGGACACCTACACCAAAACCCCATCAGTACATCACCATCATCAAAGACCAAAGGCAGATAAAACCATAAAGATGGGGAAAAAGCAGTGCAGAAAAGCTGGAAATTCAAAAAATCAGAGCGCATCTCCCCCTCCAAAGGAACGCAGCTCATCGCCAGCAATGGAACAAAGCTGGATGGAGAATTACTTTGACGAGTTGAGAGAAGAAGGCTTCAGTCGATCAAACTTCTCAGAGCTAAAGGAGGAACTACATAACCAGCGCAAGGAAAGTAAAAACCTTGAAAAAAAATTGAAGAATGGATAACTAGAATAACCAAGGCAGAGAAGTCCATTAACGAACTGATAGATATGAAAACCATGACACAAGAACTACGTGACAAATGCACAAGCTTCAGTAATGGACTTGATCATTTGGAAGAAAGATTATCAATGATTGAAGATCAAATGAATTAAATGAAGTGAGAAGAGAAGTTTAGAGAAAAAAGAGCAAAAAAAAAAAAAAATGAACAAAGCTTCCAAGAAATATGGGATTATGTGAAAAGACCAAATCTACGTCTGATTGGTGTGCCTGAAAGTGATGGGGAAAATGGAACCAAGTTGGAAAACAGTCTGCAGGATATCATCCAGGAGAACCCCAAACTAGTAAGGCAGGCCAACATTCAAATTCAGGAAATACAGAGAACACCACAAAGATACTCCTCGAGAAGAGCAACTCCAAGACACATAATTGTCAGATTCACCAAAGGTGAAATGAAGGGAAAAATGTTAAGGGCAGGCAGAGAGAAAGGTCGGGTTACCCACACAGGGAAGCCCATCAGATTAACAGCAGATTTGTTGGCAAAAACTCTCCAAGTCAGAAGAGAGTGGGGACCAATATTCAACATTCTTAAAGAAAAGAATTTTGAACCCAGAATTTCATATCCAGCCAAACTAAGTTTCATAAGTGAAGGAGAAATAAAATCCTTTACAGACAAGCAAATGCTTAGAGATTTTGTCACCACCGGGCCTGCCTTACAAGAGACCCTGAAGGAAGCACTAAACATGGAAAGGAACAACTGGTACCAGCCATTGCAAAAACATGCCAAAACGTAAAATCCATCGATGCTAGGAAGAAACTGCATCAACTACACAGTAAAATAACCAGCTAATATCATAATGGCAGGATCAAGTTCACACATAACAATATTAACCTTAAATGGAAATGGACTAAATGGTCCAATTAAAAGACATAGACTGGCAAACTGGATAAAGAGTCAAGACCCATCAGACTGCTGTATTCAAGAGAGTCATCTCACATACAGAGACACACATAGATTCCAAATAAAGGGATGGAGGAAGATCTACCAGGCAAATGGAAAACAAAAAAAAAGCAGGGGTTACAATCCTAGTCTCTGATAAAGCAGACTTTAAACAATCAAAGATCAAAAGAGATAAAAAAGGTCATTACATAATGGTAAAGGGATCAATTCATCAGGAAGAGCTAACTATCTTAAATATATATGCACTCAATACAGGAACACCCAGATTCATAAAGCAAGTCCTTAGATACTTACAAAGTGACTTAGACTCCCATACAATAATAATGGGAGAATTTAACACCCCACTGTCAACATTGGACAGATCAATGAGACAGAAAGTTAACAAGGATATCCAGGAATTGAACTCAACTCTGCACCAAGTGGACCTAATAGACATCTACAGAACTCTCCACCCCAAATCAACAGAATATACATTCTTCTCAGCACCACATTGAACTTATTCCAAAATTGACCACGTAGTTGGAACTAAAGCACTCCTCAGCAAATGTAAAAACAGAAATTATAACAAACTGTCTCTCAGACCACAGTGCAATCAAACTAGAATTCAGGACTAAGAAAGTCAATCAAAACGGCTCAACTACATGGAAACTGAACAACCTGTACCTGAATGACTACTGGTTACATAATGAAATGAAACTAGAACTAAAGATGTTCTTTGATACCAATGAGAACAAAGATACAACATACCAGAATCTCTGGGACACATTTAAAACTGTGCGTAGAGGGAAATTTATAGCACTAAATGCCCACAAGAGAAAGCAGGAAAGATCTAAAATTGACTCCGTAACATCACAATTAAAAGTACTAGAGAAGCAAGAGCAAACACATTCAAAAGTTAGCAGAAGGCAAGAAATAACTAAGGTCGGAGCTGAACTGAAGGAGATAGAGACACAAAAAACCCTTCAAAAATTCAATGAATCCAGGAGCTGGTTTTTTGAAAAGATCAACAAAATTGAAAGACTGCTAGCAAGACTAATAAAGAAGAAAAGAGAGAAGAATCAAATAGACACTATAAAAAATGAGAAAGGGGATATCACCACTGATCCCACAGAAATATAAACTACCATCAGAAAATACAATAAACACCTCTATGCAAATAAACTAGAAAACCTAAAAGAAATGGATAATTTCCTGGACAGCTACAGTCTCCAAAGACTAAACCAGGAAGAAATTGAATCCCTGAATAGATCAATAGCAGGCTCTGAAATTGAGGCAATAATTAATAGCCTACCAATCAAAAAAAGTCCAGGACCAGATGGATTCACAGCCGAATTCTACCAGAGGTACAAGGAGGAGTTGGTACCATTTCTTCTGAAACTATTCCAATCAATAGAAAAAGTGGGAATCCTCCCTCACTCATTTTATGAGGCCAACATCATCGTGATACCAAAGCCTGGCAGAGACACAACAACAACAACAAAAAGAGAATTTTAGACCAATATCCCTGATGAACATTGATGCAAAAATCCTCAATAAAATACTGGCAAACCGAATCCAGAAACACGTCAAAAAGCTTATGCAGCATGATCAAGTGGGCTTCATCCCTGGGATGCAAAGCTGGTTCAACATATGAAAATCAATAAACGTAATCCAGCATATAAACAGAACCAAAGACAAAAACCATATGATTATCTCAATAGATGCAGAAAAGACCTTTCACAAAATTCAACAGCCCTTCATGCTAAAAACTCTCAATAATCTCAGTATGGATGGAACGTATCTCAAAATAATAAGAGCTATTTATGACAAACCCACAGCCAATATCACACTGAATGGGCAAAAACTGGAAGCAGTCCCTTTGAAAACTGGCACTAGACAGGGATACCCTCTCTCACCACTCCTATTCAACATAGTGTTGGAAGTTCTGGCTAGGGCAATCAGGCAAGAGAAAGAAATCAAGGGTATTCAGTTAGGAAAATAAGTCAAATTGTCTCTGTTTGGAGATGACATGACTGTATATTTAGAAAACCCCATTGTCTCAGCCCAAAATCTCCTTCAGCTGATAAGCAACTTCAGCAAAGTCCCAGGATACAAAATCAATGTGCAAAAATCATAAGCATTCTTATACACCGGTAACAGACACAGAGCCAAATCATGAATGAACTCCCATTCACAATAGCTTCAAAGAGAATAAAATACCTAGGAATCCAACTTACAAGGGATGTAAAGGACCTCTTCAAGGAGAACTGCAAACCACTGCTCAGTGAAATAAAAGAGGCCACAAGCAAATGGAAGAACATATCATGCTCATGGATAGGAAGAATCAATATTGTGAAAATGGCCATACTGCCCAAGGTATTTTATAGATTCAATGCCATCCCCATTAAGCTACCAATGAGTTTCTTCACAGAATTGGAAAAAAATGCTTTACAGTTCATATGGAACCAAAAATGACCCCGCATTGCCAAGACAATCCTAAGCCAAAAGAACAAAGCTGGAGACATCATGCTACCTGACTTCAAACTATACTACAAGGCTACAGTAACCAAAACAGCATGGTACTTTTTACCAAAACAGAGATATAGACCCATGGAACAGAACAGAGCCGTCAGAAATAACACCAGACATCTACAGCCATCTGATCTTTGACAAACCTGACAGAAACAAGAAATGGGGAAAGGATTCCCTATTTTATAAATGGTGCTGGGAAAATTGGCTAGCCATAAGTAGAAAGCTGAAACTGGATCCTTTCCTTACTCCTTATACAAAAATTAATTCAAGATGGATTAGAGACTTAAATGTTAGACCTAAAACCATAAAAACCCTAGAAGAAAACCTAGGTGATACCATTCAGGACATAGGCATGGGCAAGGACTTCATGTCTCAAACACTAAAAGCAATGGCAACAAAAGCCAAAATTGACAAGTGGGACTTAATTAAACTAAAGAGCTTCTGCACAGCAAAAGAAACTACCATCAGAGTTAACAGACAACCTACAGAATGGGAGAAAATTTTTGCAATCTACTCATCTGTCAAAGGGCTAATATCCAGAACCTACAAAGAACTCAATCAAATTTACAAAAAACAACAAACAACCCCATCAAAAAGTGGGTAAATGATATGAACAGACACTTCTCAAAAGAAGACATTCATACAGCCAAGAGACACATGAAGAAATGCTCATCATCACTCGCCATCAGAGAAATGCAAATCAAAACCACAATGAGATACCATCTCACACCAGTTAGAATGGCAATTATTAAAAGTCAGGAAACAACAGGTGCTGGAGAGGATGTGGAGAAATAGGAACACTTTTACACTGTTGGTGGGATTGTAAACTAGTTCAACCATTGTGAAAAACAGTGTGGTGATTCCTCAAGGATCTAAAACTAGAAATACCATTTGACCTAGCCATCCCATTACTGGGTATATACCCAAAGGATTATAAATCATGGTGCTATAAAGACACATGCACACGTATGTTTATTGTGGCACTATTCACAGTAGAAGAGACTTGGAATCAACCCAAACGTCCATCAGTGACAGACTAGATTAAGAAAATGTGGCACATATACACCATGGAATACTATGCAGCCATAAAAAAGGATGAGTTCGTGTCCTTTGTAGGGACATGGATGCAGCTGGAAATCATCATTCTCAGTAAACTATCGCAAGAACAGAGAACCAAACACCGCATGTTCTCACTTATAGGTGGGAATTGAACAGTGAGATCACTTTCACACAGGAAGGGGAACATTACACACCAGGGCCTATTGTGGGGAAGGGGGAGGGGGGAGGGATAGCATTAGTAGATATACCTAATGTAAATGACGAGTTAATGTGCAGCACACCAACATGGCACATGTTTACATATGTAACAAACCTGCACGTCGTGCACATGTACCCTAGAACTTAAAATATAATAATAATTAAAAAATAAATAAATAAAAATAAAAATACAACATACCTGAGCCAGTGGGGTACAGTGAAAGTACTACTAATATAAATTTTTATAGCAATAAGAAATTACATCAATAAAGTAGAAAAACTTTAAATAAAAAAAAACTAATGATGCATGTTAAAGAACTAGAAAAGCAAGAGCAAACCAAACCCAAAATTAGTAGAAAAAAGTAATAAAAACAGCAGAATGAATAAAATTTATAAAAAAAATACAAAATCAAAAAAATAAAATGTAGATTTTCTGAAAAGAGGAGCCAAATTGAGAAACCTTTAGTCAGACTAAGAAAAAAAGAGAGATCCAAATAAATAAAAGCAGACATACAAAATGAGACATCGGAACTGATACCACAGAAAGTCAAAGGATCACTAGAAGCCACTGTGAGTAACTATATGCCAATACATCAAAAAACATAAAATGAATGGATAAATTACTAGACTCATACGGCCTATCAGGATTGAACTATGAAGAAATCGAAAACCTTAACAGACCGATAATAAATAATGAGATCAAAGCTCTAATAAAAGGCTTTCTAGCAAAGAAAAGCCTGCTACCCAATGGCTTCACTGCTGAATTTAATAAAACTATTAAAGAAGAACTCATACCAATCCTAATGAAACTATTCCAAGAAATAGAGGAGAAGAGAATACTTCCAAATTTATCTACAAGGCCAATATTACTTTCATAACAAAACCAAAGACACATTAGAAAGAAAAAAAAAAAAACCCTACACATCAATATCCCTGATAAACATTGGTGCAAAAATCCTCAACAAAATACTAGCAAATTGAATTCAACAACACATTACAAATATCATTTCTCATGACCAAGTTGGTTTATCCCTGGTATACAAGGTTGGTTGAACATATGCAAATCAAACAATGTGGCACATCGTATCAACAGAATGAAGGACAAAAACCATGTGATCCTTTCATTTGATGCTGAAAAAGCATTTGATAAAATGTAATATCCCTTCATGATAAGAACCCTCAAAAAACTGGGTAAATAAGGACCATACCTCAACCCAGGAAAAGACATATACAACAAAGCCACAGCTAGTATCATACTGAATGTTAAAAAAATGAGGTCAGCTGCTTGCTACCGGTATCTCCAGCATGCCTGGTCCGACCCCCAGTGGTACTAACGTGGGATCCTCAGGGCTCTCTCCCAGCAAAGCCGTGGCCGCCCGGGCGGCGGGATCCACTGTCCGGCAGAGGAAAAATGCCAGCTGTGGGACAAGGAGTGCAGGCCGCACGACCTCAGCAGGCACCGGGGGTATGTGGCGATTCTACACAGAAGATTCACCTGGGCTCAAAGTTGGCCCTGTTCCAGTATTGGTTATGAGTCTTCTGTTCATCGCTTCTGTATTTATGTTGCACATTTGGGGCAAGTACACTCGTTCGTAGATTCAGTTACATCCATCTGTCATCTGAAGAAGGAGGAAAAAACCCAACATTTCTTGGACCAAAAGTATAGTGACTATCCTGTTCATGAGAGAAATTTTCTGTAAGCTTGCTGTTTTACAGGCGATTTATCAATAATTGATTTTGAGGAATCAGTTTTTTTCTATGGCTAATAAACTTTTTAATTCACTTAAAAAATGAAAGAATTTTTTTCTAAGGTCAGTAACATAACAAGGATGCTCACTCTCACCATTGTTAGACAACATTGTACTGGAAGTCCTAGCTAGAGAAATCAGGACAGAGAACAAAATAAAAGTCATCCAAATTTGAAAGAAAGTAGTCACACTATCCTTATTTGCAGATGATGTGATCTTATATTTGGAAATACCTAAAGACTATGGCAAAATACTGTTAGAACTGGCAAACAAATTTGGTATAGTTGCAGGACACATAATCAACACGCAAATATCGGTAGCATTTCTGTATTCCAATGGTGAATGATCTGAAAAAGAAATCATGAAAGTCATCCTGTTTAAAATCACTACAAATAATATTAAATACCTAGGGTTTAACTTAAGCTAAAAATGAAAGATTTGTATAATAAAAACTATAAAATATTGATGCAAGAAATTGAAGAGGACACAAGAAATGGAAAGATATTTCATGTTCATGGATTGGAAGAATCAATATATTTAAAATGTCTATACTACTCAAAGCCATCTACTGATTAAATGCATTCCCTATCAAAATACCAATGACATTTTTTATTGAAATAGAAAAAAAAATCCTAAAATATATACAATACCACAAAAGACCCAGAATAGCCAAAGCTATCCCAAGCAAAAAGAACGAAACTGGTGGAATCACGTCACCTGACTTCAAATTATACTGCAGAGCTACAGTAACCAAAATAACATGGTACTGGCATAAAAACAGACACATACACTACTGAAATATATTAAAGAACCCACAGACAAATCCCTGCAAGTACAGTGAAGTCATTTTTGACAAAGGTTCTAAAAACATACATTGGGGAATAGACTGTCTTTTCAATCAGTTGTGCTGAGAAAACTGGATATGAATATGCAAAAGAATAAAACTAGTTCCCTATCTCACATCGTATACAAAAATCAAATAAAAACAAATTAAAGACTTAAATCTAAGACCTCACACTCTTAAACTACTAAAAGAATATGGGGAAACTCTTCAGAACATTAAACTGGGCAAGGATTTCTTGAGTAATATCCCACAAATACAGGAAACCAAAGCAAAAATGGACAAATGGGATCACAAACAGTCAAAAAAAATTCTTCATGGAAAAGGTCATAATCAACAAAGTAAAGGAAAAACCTAAAAAGTGAGACAGAATATTTGCAAACTATTCATAGGACAAGAGACAAGAATATATAAGAAGCTCACACAACTCCATAGAAAAAAATCTAATAATTTGGTTAAAAATGGGCAAAATATTTGAATATACATTTCTCAAAGGAATACATACAAATAGCAAACAGATATATAAAAAGACGTTCAACATCATTGATCATCAGATAAATGAAAATTAAAACTATAATGAGATATTATCTTACTCCAGTTAAAATGGCTTTTATTCAAAAGACAGGCAATAATGAATGCTGGCTAAGATGTGGAGAAAAGGGAATCCTTATACACTGTTTGGTGGGAATGTAAATTAGTACAACCACTATAAAGAACAGTTTGGGGGAATCCTCAAAATCTAGAAATAGATACACCATTTGTTCCAGCAGTCTTATTGCTCAGTATTTATCCAAAATAAAGGAAATCAGTATATCAAAGAGGTTATCTACATTCCCATGTTTGTTGCAGCACTGTTCATAATAGATATGATTTGGAAGCAACCTAAGTGTCCTTCGACACATGAATGGATAAAGAAAAGTGGTCCATATACATGATGTAATACTATTAATCCATAAAAAAGAATGAAATTCAGTCATTTGTAACAACACATTATGTTAAGTGAAATAAGCCAGGCAAAGAAGTTGGCATGTTTTCACTTACTCAATTGAGTTCATGGAGATAGATTGTAGAATGTTTGTTACTAGAGTCTGGAAAATGTATCTGTGGCAAGGAGTGCAGATAAATAATGTGTACAAAAATGTAGTTAGAATAGATACAATTTAGTCTTTTATACTGCAACAGGGTGAGTACAGTCAATGATAATTTATTGAAAAATTTAAGGTATCTGTAAGAGTATAATTGGATTTTTTGTAATGCTTGGAAAGGATAAATGCTTGAGGTGATGTATACCCCCATTTACCCCAATATGTTTATAATGCATTGTATGACTGCCAAAACAGCTCATGTACCCCGTAATAACATATACTATGTACCCACAGAAAATAAAAATGACAAAATTTAAATAAATCTCATATCTTGAAGGTCATATGACCAATTTCTCAGTGGAGCTACCTTCCCTCCCAAAGTATATGAAAATGTTCTGTGTATTTCAGTTCCATTCATAGTTTCTTCTCATTAACTTTTTTCTCACAGGATTCTTTGGTCTTTGAAACTCATGAATACATGTACATCAGAGCTGGGTGGCATTTAAAGAACACCTATTCCAACTTTCATTTTAATAGATAAAAAGATAAGGCAAGGAATTTGACCTCTTCTCAAATGATTTCCAGTTTCCAATCATCTCTAATAACCAAAAGTATTTTCTGTTTATCTGTGGCAGTTTATTAAGGTTAGATCTTACCAATGGTTTTAGGTTCCAAAGATCTGGGAGTAAAATCAGAAATTATCTAGTCCAGCAGGATAAACCCAAATCATCTAAGTAGATGTTTGTCTGACTTATTCTTTAACATTTTCAGTGATGACACTTATTTATTCCTCTTGACAGGTTATTCTTGTGTTTCCCCTTTCTTGTGTTCTGGTGCCTAGCAGAGTGCTTGACATATGGTAGATGGTCAAAAAATATTTCTTGAACATGTTTTTGGAGGGATCCTTATCTCCTTGTCTTTCTTTTTATTCACAAATTATGCATGTATTTATCACTAGAATAGTACAAGAACTATTTGAAATTGGATAAATGGAGAAAAAGATGTATATTTACTCAGATTTCACTGTTGTAACATTAATGTTGATGAAATTTTGTTGTATTGTTATCCAGGGTTTTGAAATACATTTCTATGTGTACATTATTTAAAATGCAAATAAGCTTTTCCATATATCTTACTAGTCCCTGTTTTCTCACTTTACTTTATCTTACAGATATTTTTCTGTTATTATATACTCTTTCACACCCATTATTTTTATTCCTGTGTCTTACTATTAATGTCCTTATTTGGGGGAATTGCCATGAAGTCCTCGTGTCCTGTGTTTTATTGCATCCTTTGCTCCAATATTACAAACAAGCACCAATAAATACCAGGCCACCTGAACTTTTTGACTACCACAACCACTTGCTTCCAAACATTTTTCTGACTATTTTCATGAAGTACAATATTCAGTGAAACTCATTTCTTCTTTCTCCTTATCCTTAAAGGCTCATATACATAATAAAGTGAGCTCTCACTGTTGTTCTACAAATACTATTATACACACTATATTTGTGTATTTATAGTTTAAATAAAACTAATTGAAACCCTGAAGTAGGAGATACTTAGGTGAATTCAAACATTAAGAAAATTCATAAATAGGAAAGCCTTTAAATCATAAAAAGTTAGAAGACCTTAAGGGTGGTGGTATATGTGTGTTGTGGTGGCACTATATAATGACTGAGAAGAAAAGCTAATTGCAGTTCACTTCCAGGCAGGGCAAGATGAAGAGAAGTGGCCAGCTCTTCTCTGGTCAATTTGGAAATATTTCCTGGAAACATTACCTCTGTCTACCATCACGTATTATTTTCAGCCTCAGACATTGAACATGTGGTTCTGTATGGGACTGGGTAACAAGGTGTGTGTGACGATGAGCTTTTCTTATATTAGATATAGTTTTGCAATATGATAAGGTTATTGAAAGAAATCAGTGTTATTTCCAGGAGTATTCTGAGAGACACTGTGTCATGGAACAACATGACTTTGATGAGTTGGCACCTAGGATGTCCGAGTCAGTGTGGGACTATCAGAGGCTCCAAATGATGAGGACACAGAGAGGCAAGTAAGAGAGGAGCTGTAGACATGATTGATAAAGTGGGAAGATACGATTGGCAGGGAAAGATTAAAGAAGCTGTGTTACTCACTTAATGAGGAGGCACAGAGGATAGACCTCATATTTCTCTATAAATATCTGAAAAGTATTAACACTACTAGAAGGAAAACTTTTTCTGCAGTGGAGTAGGATTGGACAGCTAGGATTCATAGCTGGATGTAAAGGAAGATATTTAAAAGAACTGGTTTCCCTTGAGGCTGCTTAAAAGTGTTATTAAAATACTGACAACATATATAGCAAGGGCAATGATAAATGACAAGGGACACTGCCCTATTTTTCTGGATCAAGGTTTTTAAGGTTTGCTTCTGTGCCAGGCAATACTTGTTGTTGGGGTAACCTGGGAGTGGTAATGGGAAAGCCACGTCAATGAAGAATAAACTTGAGAGGCATGAGGTAGCTAATTACCAACTAGCAAAAAATTGTTTCAATGTTTTATAAATAAGTATGGCCATACAACAGAGGTTCTCAACTGAGGGTGGTTTTGCTCTCTAGGGAATATTTAGAAATATCTTCAGGTTTTTATAATTTAAAAAATTTTTAATTTGCGCACATAGTAGGTTAATATGTTTATGGGGTATATGAGATGTTTTTATACAAGCATGCAATGCATGATCATCACATCATGGAGAATGGGGAATCCATTTCTTAATAATTTATATTTTAAATTTAAAACAACTCAATTACACTTTTAGTTATTTTTAAATGTAGAATGAAATTATTGACTACAGTCACTCTGTAGTGCTATAAAATAGTAGTTTTTATCATTTCTATATTTTGTACCCAATAGCCATCCCCACCTCCCTGAAAACCCCTATTACACTTCCCAGACTCTATTAACCATCCTTCCACTCTCTATCTCCATGAGGTTTTAGAACTCACAGATAAATGAGAACATGCAATGTTTGTTTTTCTGTGCTTGGCTTATTTCATTTAACATATTGATCACTAGTTATATCCATGTTGTTGAAAATGACAGGATCTCTCTCTCTCTTTTTTTTTTATGGCTGAACAATACTCCATTGTGTAGAAGTACCACATTTTCTTTATCCATTTATTTGTTGGGGGTATTGCTGTTGATGGACACTTAGATTGCTGCTAAATTTTAGCTATCGTGAACAATACTGTAACAAATATAGGAGTTCAGATATGTCTTTGAGATACTGATTTCCTTTGTTTTGGGTATATACCTAGCAGTGGGATTGCTGGATCATATGGTAGCACAATTTTTAGTTTTTCTGAAAAACCTTTAAACTGTTCTCCATAGTGGTTGCACTAATGTAGATAAATTTACATGACCCCTAACAGTGTATGAAGGTTCCCTCTATTCGACATCCTCGCAAGCATTTGTTACTGCTTGTATTTTGGATATACACCATTTCAACTGGCATGAGATGATGTCTCATTGCAGTTTTGATTTACATTTCTCTGATAATCAATGATGTTGAACATCTTTCATATGCCTGTTTGCCGTTAGTATGTCTTCTCTTGAGAAACAGCTATTCAAATCTTGTGCCCATCTTTTGACCAGATTATGAGATGTTTTTCATATACAGTTGTTTGAGCTCCTAATATATTCTAGTTATTAATCGCTTATCAGATGGGTAGTTTGGAAATATTTTCTCCCATTATGTGGGCTGCCTCTTTACTTTGTCGATTATTACTTTTATTGTGCAAGAGCTTTTTAACTCAGTGTAATCCCATTTGTCCATTTTATTGCTTTGGTTGCCTGTGCTTGTGGTTTATTGCTCAAGAAATTTTTGCCCTGAAAAATGCCCTGAAGATTTTTCCCAACATTTTCATGTAGTAGTTTCATAGTTTGAGGTCTTAGATTCATGTGTTTATTGCATTTTAATTTTATTTTTAATATGGTGAGACAGAGGGGTCTAGTTTCATTCTTCTACATATGGATATCCAGTTTTCCCAGCATCTTTTTTTTTTTTTTTTTTTGAGGAGACTCTTTTTTTTTCCAACATATGCTCCTGGCACCTTTGTCAAAAAGGAGTTCACTATAGGTGTGTGGATTTTTTTTTCTGGGTTCTGTATTATTATATTATTATTAATATTATTATTTTGAGATGGTGTCTCACTCTGTTGCCCAGGCTGGAGTGCAGTGGCACCATCTCAGCTCACTGCAACCCCCACCTCAGCCTCCTGAGTAGCTGGAAATACAGGCGTGAACCACCACATTTGGCCAACTTTTGTATTTTTAGTAGAGACGGGATTTCACCTTGTTGGCCAGGCTGGTCTGGAACTCCTGACCACAAGTGATCTGCCCACCTTGGCCTCCCAAAGTGCTGGGATTACAGGCGTGAGCCACCATGCCTGGCCCTGGGTTCTGTATTCTATTCCATTCCTTCATGTCTCTATTTCTATGCCAGTACTATGCTGTTTTATATACTATGGCTCTGTAGTATAAATTTGAAGTTAGGTAATGTGATTTCTTCAGTTTTGTTATTTGTGCTCAGAGTAACTTTTGCTACTCTGTTCTTTTTTTATTCTATGTAAATTTTAGTAATATTTTTTCTGTTTTTTGAAAAATGTCATTGACATTTTGATAGAAAATGCACTGAATTTGTAGATTGCTTTGAGTCATATGGACATTTTAACATTATTGATTCTTCAAATTTACGAACATGGATTTTTTTTTTTAATTTTGGGGATCCTCTTCAATTCCTTTCATTAGGGTTTTGTAGTCCCATTATAGAGATATTTTACTTCTTTGGTTCAGTTAATTTCTAGGTATTTATTTTTATTTGTGGCTACTGTAAATGAAATGACTTCTTTTTCAGATTGCTCACTGTTGGCATATAGAAATGTAACTAATATTTACATGTCAATATGGTATCCTACAACTTTACTGAGTTTGTTCATCAGTTCTAAAAGTTTTGTGGTGGTGTCTTCAGGTTTTTCCAAATGTAAGATTATATTATCTGTAAACAAGGACAATTTGAATTCTTCCATTTCAATTTTGATTCCCTTAATTTTGTTTTCTTGTCTGATGGCTCCAGCTAAGATTTCAAGCACTATGATGAATAACAGTGGTCATAGTAGGCGTTTATGTCATGTTCCAGATCTTAGAAAAATGGCTTTCGGTTATTCCCCATTCAATATGATACTAGTAGTGGGTCTGTCATACGAGGCTTTTATGATGATGAGTTATTTCCTTCTCTTTTGAGTGTTGTATCATTAAGAGATATTGAATGTTATCACATTTTTTTCAGGATAAATTGAAATGATAATATGGTTTTGATTCTTCATTCTGTTTGTATGAGGTATCACATTGATTACTTTGCATATGTTCAGCCATCCTGTCATCCCAAGGATAAATCACCATTGATAATGATGAATAATTTTTCCTTTTTAATTTTTATTTAAATAGTTTTGGGGGAATAGGTGATGGATGGTTGCATAAAACTGTTCTTTAGTGGTTATTTCTTAGATTTTGGTGCACTCATCACTTAAGCAGTGTACACTGCACCCAATTTGTGTAGTTTTTTTCCCTTACCACCCTCCCAACCTTCCCCTTGAATCCCCAAAGTTCATTGTATAATTCTTATGTCATGGCATCATAATAACTTAGCTTCCGCTTATAAGTAAGAACTTGCAATGTTTGGTTTTCCATTCCTGAATTACTTCACTTAGAATAATGGTCTACAGCTCCAACCATGTTGCTGCCAATGCCATTATTTCATTTTTTTACGGCTGAGTAGTATTCCATGGTATATCTATATCTATATCTATATCATCAATCTATATCTATCTATTATCTGTCTATCATCTATCTATCTATCTATCTATCTGTCTGTCTATCTATCTATCTATCTATCTATCTATCTATCTATCTATCTATCTATCTATCTGTCTGTCTGTCTATCTATCTACCACATTTCATTATCCACTCGTTGGTTGATGGGCATTTAGTCTATTTTCTTGTCTGATGGCTCCAGCTAAGATTTCAAGGTTCCATATTTTTGCAATTGCAAATTGTGCTGCTATAAATAACCATATGCAACTGTCTTTTTCATATAATGACTTATTTTCCTCTGGGTAGAGATCCAGTAGTGGGATTGCTAGATCAAATTGTAGTTCTACTTTTAGTTTTTTAAAGAATCTCCATGCTGTTTTTCATGGTGGTTTTACTAGTTTATATTCCTACCAGCAGTGTAAAAGTGTTCCCTTTTAACCACATCCATGCCAACATTTGCTATTTTTTTTTTTTTTAAATTATGGACATTCTTGCAGGAGTAAGGTGGTATCTCATTGTGGTTTTGATTTGCATTTCCCTGCCCATTAGTGATGTTGAGCATTTTCTCATATATTGGTTGACCATTTGTATATCTTCTTTTGAGAATTGTCTATTTATGTTCTTTGCCCACTTCTTGATGCAATTATTTGTTTTTTGTTGTTGTTGATTTGTTTTAGTTCCATGTGGATTCTGAATATTAGTCTTTTGTCAGATGCATAGTTTGGAACATTTTCTCCAAGTCCGTAAGTTGTCTGTTTACTCTGCTGATTATTTGTTTTGCTGTGCAGAAGGTTTTTAGTTTAATTAGGTTCCATCTATTTAACTTTGTTTTTCTTGCATTTGCTTTGAGTTTTTGGTCATGAAGTCTTTGTCTAAGCCAATGTCTAGAAGGGGTTTTCTGATGTTATCTTCTAAAATGTTTATGTTTTCAGGTATTAGATTTAAGTATTTTATCTATCTTGAGTTGATTTTTGGTTTTGGAGCTTTCACTTTTTTATTTTTTTATTTTTATTTATTTTTTATTTTTTTTCAATTTATTTATTTATTTATTTATTTATTTATTTATTTATTATTATACTTTAAGTTCTAGGGTACATGTGCATAACGTGCATGTTTGTTACATATGTATACTTGTGCCATGTTGGTGTGCTGCACCCATCAACTCGTCAGCACCCATCAACTCGTCATTTACATCAGATATAACCCCCAGTGCAATCCCTCTCCCCTCCCCACTCCCCATGATAGGCCCCGGTGTGTGATGTTCCCCTTCCCAAGTCCAAGTGATCTCATTGTTCAGTTCCCACCTATGAGTGAGAAGATGCGGTGTTTGGTTTTCTGTTCTTGTGATAGTTTGCTAAGAATGATGGTTTCCAGCTGCATCCATGTCCCTACAAAGGACGCGAACTCATCCTTTTTTATGGCTGCAAATCAAAACCACAATGAGATACCATCTCACACCAGGTAGAATGGCAATCATTAAAAAGTCAGGAAACAACAGGTGCTGGAGAGGATGTGGAGAAATAGGAACACTTTTACACTGTTGGTGGGATTGTAAACTAGTTCAACCATTATGGAAAACAGTATGGCGATTCCTCAAGGATCTAGAACTAGATGTACCATATGACCCAGCCATCCCATTACTGGGTATATACCCAAAGGATTATAAATCATGTTGCTATAAAGACACATGCACACGTATGTTTATTGCGGCACTATTCACAATAGCAAAGACTTGGAATCAACCCAAATGTCCATCAGTGGCAGACTGGATTAAGAAAATGTAGCACATATACACCATGGAATACTATTTTTTTATTTTAATAGGTTTTTGGGGAACAGGTGGTGTTTGGTTAGATGAATAAGTTCTTTAGTGGTGATTTCTGAGATTTTGGTTGACTTTTGTATAAGTTAAGAGATCAGAATACAGCTTCATTCTTCTACATGTTGCTCGCCAGTTATTCCAGCACCATTTGTTGAAAAGGGTGGCCTTTCTCCACTTTATGTTTTTGCTTGTTTTGTCAGTAATCAGTTTGCTGTAGTATTTGGCTTTATTTCTGGGTTCTCTATACTATTCTATTGGTCTATGTATCTATTTTTATACCAGTATCGTGTTGTATTGGTAACTATAGCCTTGTATAGTTTGAAGTCAGGACATGTGATGGCTTCAGGTTTGTTTCTTTTGTTTTATCTTTTTATGGTAATTCAGGCTCTTTTTTTCTTTCATCTGAACTTTAGAATTTTTTTTCTATTTCTGTGAAGAATGATAATGGTATATTGATGGGAATTTCATTGAAATTGTTCATTGCCTCTGGCGGTATTGTCATTTTTACAATATTGACTCTACTCATACATTCTACCCATATTGATTCTACCCATACATGAACATGGGATGTGTTTCCATTTGTTTCTGTCATTTATGATTTCTTTCAGCAGTGTTTTGTAAGTTTCCTTGTAGAGATCATCCATCTCCTTAATTAGGTATATTCTTAAGTGTGTGTGTATATATACATATGTATTTGCAGCTGTTGTAAAAGTGGTTGAGTTCCTGATTTGATTCTCAGCTTGGCGGTTGGTTGTCGGTGTATAGAAGTGCTACTGATCTGTGTACATTGATTTTGTATCCTGACTACTGAATTCATTCATCAGACCTATAAACTTTTTAGATGTGTCTTGTGGATTTTCTAGGTATATAATCATATCATCAGTGAACAGCAACAGTTTGACTTCCTCTTTGCCAACTTGGATGCCCTTTATTTCTTTACCTTGCCTGATTGCTCTGGCTAAGATTTCCAGTATTATGTTGAATAGAAGTAGTAAAAATGGACATCATTATATTGTTCTAGTTCTCAGGGGGAATGCTTTTAATGTTTCCCCATTTAGTATAATGTTGGCTGTGGATTTTTTATTAATGGCTTTTATTAAGTTGAGGTATGTCCTTTCTATGCAGATCATTCTAAGGGTTTTAATCATAAAGGATTTTGTCAAATGCTTTTGGACATCTACTGAGATAACCATGCAATTTTTGTTTTTAATTCTGTTTATGTGGTGTATAATGTTTATTGACTTGCATATGTTAGACCACCCCTGCATCCCCAGTATGAAACCCACCTGATTGTGGTGTATTATCTTTTTAATATGCTGTTGGATTTGGTTAGCTAGCATTTTGTTGAGGATTTTTGCATCTATGTTTATCAAGGGTATTGATCTGTAGTTTTTGTTGTTGTTGTTGTTTTTGGTCATGTCCTTTCCTGCTTTTTGCATTAGAATGATACTGGCTTCATGAAATGATTTAGAGGGGTTTGATTCTTTCTGTAGCTTTTGGGGTAGTTTCAGTAATATTGGCGCTAATTCTTCTTTGAAGGTCTAATAGAATTCATCTGTGAATCCATCTGGTTCTGAACTTTTTTTATTGGCATTTTTAAAATTACTGGTTTAATCTCACTATTCATTGGTCTGTTCAGTGTTCCAATTTCTTCCTGATTTAATCAAGGTGGGTTGTATAGTTCCAGGAATTTATCTATCTTCTCTAGATTTTCTAGTTTGTTTGCATAAAGGTGTTCATAGTAGCCTTGAATAATCTTTTGTATTTCTGTGGTATCAGTTGTAATATCTCTCATTTTGTTTCTAATTGAGTTTATTTGGATCTCCTCTCTTTATTTTGATGGTTAAGCTCACTAGTGGTGTATCAATTGTGTTTATATTTTCAAAGAACCAGTTTTTGTTTTATCTTTTGTAGATTTTTGTTTCAATTTCACTTAGTTCTGCTGTGACTTTTTTTTTTTTCTTCTCTTAGGTTTGAGTTTGGTTGGTTCTTTTTTCTCTAGCTCCTTGATATATGATCTTAGATTATCTCTTTTTGCTCTTTCCAACTTTTTGATGTGGGCAATTAGTGCTATACACTTTCCTCTTCGCACTGCATTTGCTATATTCCAGAGATTTTGATAAGTTGGGTCACTATTATGATTCAGTTCGTATAATATTTTAATTTCCATCATGATTTCATTGTTGACCCAAAGATGAGTCAGGAACAGATTAATTAACTTCCATTTACTTCTGTAGTTTTGAGGTTTTCTTTTGGATTTAATTTCCAGTTTTATTACACTATGATCTGAGAGGTACTTGATATAATTTTGATTTTCTTCAATTTATTGAGACTTCTTTTGTGGTCTACAAAGTGATCTGTCTTGGAGAGTGCTCTATGTGCTGATGAAAAAGAAAATGTATATTCTGCAGTTTTGGGTTAGAATGTTCTGTGTATCTGTTAAGTTTATTTGTTCTAGGGTAGAGTTTAAGTCTACTGTTTCCTTTTGACTTTCTGTTCTGATTACCTGTCAAGTGCTGTCTGTGGTGTATTGAATTCCCCCACAATATTGTGTTGTCATCTATCTCGTTTCTTATGTCTAGTAATAATTTTTTTATATGTTTAGTTCTGGGATTCATGTGCAGAATATGCAGGTGTGTTACATAGGTATACACATGCCATGGTGGTTTGGTGCACCCATCAACCCGTGATTTACATTAGGGGTTTCTTCTAATGTTGGCCCTCCCCTAGCCCCCCCCCAACCTCCACCCTCCAACAGGCCCCAGTGTGTGATGTTCTCCTCCCTTTATCCATGTGTTCTCATTGTTCAACTTTTACTTATGAATGGGAACATGTGGTGTTTGGTTTTCTGTTCCTGTGTTAGTTTGCTGAGAATGATGGTTTCCAGCTTCATCCATGTCTCTGCAAAGGACATGAACTCATCCAATTTTATGGATGCATAGAATTCCAAGGTGTATATGTGCCACATTTTCTTTATCCAGTCTATCATTGATGGGGATTTGGGTTGTTTCCAAATCTTTGCCTTTGTGAACAGTGTTGCAGTAAACATATGTGTGCATGTGTCTTTATAGTAGAATGATTTATAAACATTTGGGTATATACCAAGTAATGGGATTGCTGGGTTGAATGGTGTTTCTGGTTCTAGATCCTTGAGAAATCGCCACACTGTCTTCCATAATGGTTGAACTAATTTACACTTCCACCAACAGTGTAAACACATTCCTATTTCTCCACATCCTCTCAAGCATCTGTTGTTTCCATACTTTTTAATGATCACCATTCTAACTGGCCCAAGATGGTATCTCATTGTGGTTTTGATTTGCATTTATCTAATAAACAGTGATGATGAGTTCTTTTTCATATGTTCATTGGTTGCATAAATGTCTTCTTTTGAGAAGTGTCTGTTCATATCCTTTGCCCAGTTTTTGATGGGGTTGTTTGTTTTTTTCTTATACATTTATTTAAGTTCTTCGTAGATTCTGGATATTAGCCCTTTGTCAGATGGATAGATTGCAAAGATTTTCTCCCATTCTGTAGGTTGGCTGTTCACTCTGATGGTACTTTCTTTTGCTGTGCAGAAGTTCTTTATTTTAATTAGATCCCATTTGTCAATTTTGGCTTTTGTTGTTATTGCTTTTAGTGTTTTAGTCATGAAGTCTTTGCCCATGTATGTGTCCTGAATGGTATTGCCTAGGTTTTCTTCTAGGGTTTTTATGGTTTTAGGAATTACATATAAGTCTTTAATACATCATGAGTTAATTTTTGTAAGACCTGTAAGGAAGGGGTTCAGTTTCAGTTTTCTGCATATGACTAGCCAGTTTTCCAACACCATTTATTAAATAGGATATCCATTTCTCATTGCTTGTTTGTGTCAGGCTTGTCAAAGATCAGATGCTTGTGGATGTGTGGCATTATTTCTGAGGTCTCTATTCTGTTCCATTGGTTTATATATCTGTTTTGGTACCAGTACCATGCTGTTTTGGTTATTGTAGCCTTGTAGTATAGTTTGAAGTCAGGTAGCATGATGCCTCCAGCTTTGCTCTTTTTGCTTAGGATTGTCTTGTCTATATTAGTTTTTTTTATTGTTGTTGTTGTTCCATTTGAAATTTACAATGGTTTTTTCTTGTTCTGTGAAGAAAATCAGTGGTAGCTTGATGGGAATAGTATTGAATCTATAAATTACTTTGGGCAGTATGGCCATTTTCATGATATTGATTCTTCCTATCCATGAACATAAAATATTGCTCCATTTGTTTGTGTCCTCTCTTATTTCCTTGAGCAGAAGTTTGTAGTTCTCTTTGAAGAGTTCCTTCACATCCGTTTGTAGCTGGATTTCTATGTAATAATTTATTCTCTTTGCAGCATTGTGAATGGGAATTCACTCATGATTTGGCTCTCTGTTTTTCTATTATTAGTGTGTAGGAATGCTTGTGATTTTTGCACATTGATTTTGTGTCTTGAGCTTTGCTGAAGTTGCTTATTGGCTTAAGGAGATTTTGGGCTGAGACAATGGGGTTTTCTAAATATACAATCATGTAATCTGCAAAAAGAGACAATTTGACTTCTTTCTTTCTATCTGAATACCTTTAATTTCTTTTTCTTTCCTGATTTCCCTGGCCAGAACTTCCAGTACTATGTTGAACAGGAGGGGTAAGAGAGGGCATCCTTGTCTTATGCTGGCTTTCAAAGAGAATGCTTCCAGCTTTTGCCCATTTAGTATAATGCGGGTTTGTCATAAATAGCTCTTATTATTTTGAGATATGTTCCGTCAATATCTAGTTTATTGAATGTTTTAAGCATGAAAGGGTGTTGAATTTTATCGAAGGCCTTTTCTGCATCTATTTAGATAATCATGTGGGTTTTGTAATTTGTTATGTTTATGTTACAGATTCCACTTTTTGATTTGCGTACATTAAACCAGTCTTACATCCAGGGATGAAGCCAACTTAATCGTGGTGGATAAGCTTTTTGATGTGCTTTTGGATTCAATTTGCCAGTACTTTATTGATCATTTCTGCATCAATATTCTTCAGGGATATTGGCCTGAAATTTTGTTGTTGTTGTTGTTGTTGTTGTGTCTCTGCCAGGTTTTTTAGGATGATGCTTGCCTCAAAAAATGAGTTAGAGAGGATTCCCTTTTTGTCTATTGTTTGGAATAGTTTCAGAAGGAATGGTACCAGCTCCTCTTTGTACCTCTGTTAGAATTCGGCTGTGAATACGTCTGCTTCTGTGCTTTGTTTTTGGTTGCTAGGCTGTTAATTACTGCCTCAATTTTATAACTTGTTACTGGTATATTCAGGGAGTTTTCTTCTTCCTGGTTTAGTCTTGGTAGGGTATATGTGTCCAGGAATTCATCCATTTCTTCTAGATTTTCTTGTTTATTTGCATAGACTTTTTTATAGTATTCTCTGAGGGTACTTTGTATTTCTGTGGAATCAGTGGTTATATCCCCTTTATCATTTTTTGTTGTGTCTATTTGATTCTTCTCTCTTTTCTTCTTTATTAGTCTGCCTAGAGGTCTATCTATTTTGTTAATCTTAAAAAAAAAAAAAAAGCTCCTAGATTCATTGATTTTTTTAAGGGTTTTGGTGTCTCCATCTCCTTCAGTTCTGCTCTGATCTTAGTTATTTCTTGTCTTCTGATAGCGTTTGAATTTGTTTACTCTTGCTTCTCTAGTTCTTTTCATTGTGATGTTAGGGTGTTTATTTTGGATCTTTCCTGCTTTCTCCTGTGGGCATTTAGTGCTAATAATTTTTCTCTAAACACTGCTTTACATGTGTCCCAGAGATTCTGGTACATTATACCTTTATTCTCGTTTGTTTCAAAGAACTTTATTTCCGCCTTAATATTGTTTACCCAGTAGTCGTGCAGAAGCAGGTTGATCAGTCTCCATGTAGTTTTGCAGTTTTGAGTAAGTTTCTTAATCCTGAGTTCTAATTTCATTGCACTGTGGTCTGAGAGACTGTTATGATTTCTGTTCTTTGGCATTGGCTAAGGGGTGTTTTACTTCCAATTATGTGGTCAATTTTTAGAATAAGTGAGAAGTGGTGCTAAGAAGAATGTATATTTTGTTGATTTGGGGTGGAGAGTTCTGTAGATGTCCATTAAGTCTGCTTGGTCCAGAGCTGAGTTCAAGTCCTGAATATCCTTGTTAATTTTCTGTCTCGTTTATCTGTCTAATATTGACAGTGGGGTGTTAAAATCTCCCATTACTATTGTGTGGGAATGTAAGTCTCTTTGTCGGTCTCTAAGAATTTGCTTTATGAATCTGGGAGCTCCTGTATTGGGTGCACTTATATTTAGAATAGTTAGCTCTTCTTGAGGCATTGATCTCATTACCATTATGTAACACCCTTCTTTGTCTTTTTTGATCTTTGTTGATTTAAAGTCTGTTTTATCAGAGACTAGGATTGCAACACTGACTTGGTTTTGCTCTCCACTTGCTTGGTAAATCTTCCTCCATCCATTTATTTTGAGCCTATGTGTGTCTATGCACATGAGATTGGTCTCCTGAATACAGCACATTGATGGGTATTGACTGTTTATCCAATTTGCCACTCTGAGTCTCTCAATTGGGGCAATTAGCCCATTTATATTTAAGGTTAATCTTGTTATGTGTGAATTTGATCTTGTCATTATGATGCTAGCTGATTATTTTGCCTGTTAAGTGATGTAGTTTCTTCATAGTATCTATGGTCTTTACAATTTGGTATCTTTTTGCAGTGGCTGCTACCAGTTTTTCCTTTCTATGTTTAGTGTTTTTCTTCAGGATCTCTTGTAAGGTAGATGTGGTGGTGACAAAATCTCTCAGAATTTTCTTGTGTGTGAAGGGTTTTATTTCTTCTTTGCTTATGAAGTTTATTTTGGCTGGATATGAAATTCTGGGATGACAATTCCTTTCTTTAAAATTTTGAATATTGGCTCCCACTCTCTTCTGGTTTGTAGGGTTTCTTGAGAGAGATCCACTGTTTGTCTGATGGACTTCTTTTTGTGGATAACCCGACCTTTCTGTCTGCCCTTAACATTTTCTCCTTCATTTCATCCTTGGTGAATCTGACCATTATGTTTCTTGGGGTTGTTCTTTTTGAGAATTATCTTTGTGGTGTTCTCTGTGCTTCCTGAATTTGAATGTTGGCCTGTCTTACTTGGTTAAGGAAGTTCTCCTGGATAGTATCCTGAAGAGTGTTTTCCAATGTGGTGTCAATCTCCCTGTCACTTTCAAGTACAGCAATCAAACGTAGGTTTGGTCCTTTCAAATAGTTCCATATTACTTGTAGGTTTTATTCTTTTTCTATTTCTTTTTTGTCTAATCTTGTCTTCATGCTTTGTTTCATTAAGTTGATCTTCAATCTCTGATATCCTTTCTTCCTCTTGATCGATTCAGCTATTCTTCCTTGTATGCTTCACAAGGTTCTCGTGCTGTGTTTTTCAGCTCCATCAGGTCATTTATGTTCTTCTCTAAACTGGTTCTTCTAGTTAGCAATTCCTCTTACCTTTTTTCAAGGTTCTTAGTTTCCTTCCATTGAGTTAGAACGTGCTCCTTTAGCTTGGGGGAGTTTGGTATTACCCCTGTTCTGAAACCTACTCCTGTCAATTCATCAAACTCATTCTCTGTCAAGTTTTGTTCTTTTGCTAGCGAGGAGTTCTGATCTTTTGGAGGTGAAGAAGTGTTTTGGTTTTTGCAAATTTCAGTCTTTTTGCACAGGCTTTTCCTCATCTTCCTGGGTTCATCTACCTTTGGTCTTTGATGTTGGTGACCTTTGGATGGGGTTTCTGTGCGGATGTCTATTTTGTTTATGTTGATTATTTTTTTTCTGTTTGTTAGTTTTCTTTCTAACAGTCAGGGCCCTCTGCTGCAGGTCTGCTGCAGTTTGCTGGAGGTCCACTCCAGACACTGTTTTCCTGGGTATCACCAGTGGAGGCTGCAGAAGAGCAAAGATTGCTGCTTGTTACTTTCTCTGGAAGTTTCATCCTGGGAGGCACCCACCAGATGCCAGCTGGAGCTCTCCTGTATTAGGTGTCTGCTGGGAGATGACTCCCAGTCAGGAGGCACAGGAGTGAGGGACCCACTTGAGGAGGCAGTCTGTCCCTTAGCAGAGCTCCAGCTCTGTGGTGGGAGATCCACTGCTGTCTTCAGAGCCAGCAGGCAGGAATGTTTAAATCAGCTAAAGCTGTGTCCCCAGCCACTCCTTCCCTCTGGTGCTCTATCCCAGGGAGATGGGCATTTTATCTATAAAGCCCTGACTAGGGCTTCTTCCTTTCTTTCAGAGATGCCCTGCCCAGAGAGGAGGAATCTAGAGAGGCAGTCTGGCTATAACGGCTTTGCAGAGCTGAGGTGGGCTTCTCCCAGTTCAAACTTCCCGGTAGCTCTGTTTACACTGTGAGGGGAAAATCGCCTACTCAAGCCTCAGTAATGGCTATGCCCCTCGCCCACCAAGCTGAAGTGTCCCAGGTCTACTTCAGTGAGAATTTCAAGCCATTGGATCTTAGCTTTCTAGTCTCCTTGTGGATGGGATCCACTGAGCTAGACTACTTGGCTCTCTGGGTTCAGCCCCTTCTAGGGGAGTGAATGGTTCTGTCTTGCTGGCATTCCAAGCACCACTGGGGTATGAAAAAATCTCCTATAGCTAGCTTGGTGTCTGCCCCAATGGCTATCTAGTTTTGTGCTTGAAACCCAGGGCCCTGGTGGTGTAGACACCTGAGGGAATCTCCTGGTGTGTGGGTTGCAAAGACCTTGGGAAAAGCGTAGAATGTGGGCCAGAGGGCACAGTCCCTCAGGGCTTCACTTGGCTAAGGGAGGGAGTTCCCTGACCCCTTGTGCTTCCCAGGTTAGGTGACACCCCACCCTGCTTCTGTTTACCTTACCTGGGCTGAACCCACTGTCTAACCAGCCCCAATGAGCCTTGTACCTCAGTTGGAAGTGCAGAAATCACTCATCTTCTTCATTGATCTTGCTGGGAGCTGCAGCCCAAGGTTGTTCCTATTCAGCCGTCTTGCCAGCCACCCCCATAATAATTGTTTTATAAATTTGGGAGCTCCCATGTTAGGTGTATATATATTTAGAATTGTGTTTTCATGCTGGACTGTTCCTTTTATTATTATATAATGGCTCTCTGTCTTTTTTTTTAAATTTATTTATTATTATTATACTTTAAGTTGTAGGGTACATGTGCATAACGTGCAGGTTTGTTACATATGTATACTTGTGCCATGTTGGTGTGCTGCACCCATCAACTTGTCATTTACATCAGTTATAACTCCCAATGCAATCCCTCCCCCCTCCCCCCTCCCCATGATAGGCCCCTGTGTGTGATGTTCCCCTTCCTGAGTCCAAGTGATCTCATTGTTCGGTTCCCACCTATGAGTGAGAACATGCGGTGTTTGGTTTTCTGTTCTTGTGATAGATTGCTAAGAATGATGGTTTCCAGCTGCATCCATGTCCCTACAAAGGACACAAACTCATCCTTTTTGATGGCTGCATAGTATTCCATGGTGTATATGTGCCACATTTTCTTAATCCAATCTGTCACTGATGGACATTTGGGTTGATTCCAAGTCTTTGCTATTGTGAATAGTGCTGCAATAAACATACGAGTGCATGTGTCTTTATAGCAGCATAATTTATAATCCTTTGGGTATATACCCAGTAATGGGATGGCTGGGTCATATGGTACATCTAGTTCTAGATCCTTGAGGAATCGCCATACTGTTTTCCATAATGGTTGAACTAGTTTACAATCCCAACAACAGTGTAAAAGTGTTCCTATTTCTCCACATCCTCTCCAGCACCTGTTGTTTCCTGACTTTTTAATGATCGCCATTCTAACTGGTGTGAGATGGTATCTCATTGTGGTTTTGATTTGCATTTCTCTGATGGCCAGTGATGATGAGCATTTTTTCATGTGTCTGTTGGCTGTATGAACACATCTACAGCCATCTGATCTTTGACAAACCTGAGAGAAACAAGAAATGGGGAAAGGATTCCCTATTTAATAAATGGTGCTGGGAAAATTGGCTAGCCATAAGTAGAAAGCTGAAACTGGATCCTTTCCTTACTCCTTATACGAAAATTAATTCAAGATGGATTAGAGACTTAAATGTTAGACCTAATACCATAAAAATCCTAGAGGAAAACCTAGGTAGTACCATTCAGGACATAGGCATGGGCAAAGACTTCATGTCTAAAACACCAAAAGCAACGGCAGCAAAAGCCAAAATTGACAAATGGGATCTCATTAAACTAAAGAGCTTCTGCACAGCAAAAGAAAGTACCATCAGAGTGAACAGGCAACCTACAGAATGGGAGAAAATTTTTGCAATCTACTCATCTGACAAAGGGCTAATATCCAGAACCTACAAAGAACTCAAACAAATTTACAAGAAAAAAACAACCCCATCAAAAAGTGGGCAAAGGATATGAACAGACATTTCTCTTTGTCTTTTTTAACTGCTGTTGCTTGAAGTCTGTTTCGTTGAAGAATAGTTACTCCTGCTTGCTTTTGGTTTCCGTTTGCATGGAATGCCTTTTTCCACCCCTTTACCTTAAGTTTATTCAAGCCCTTATTTATTAGGTGAGTCTCTTGAAAACAGCAAGATACTCATTTGGTGGATTTTTATTCATTCTACAATTTTGAATCTCCTAAGAGGAGCATTTGAGCCATTTACGTTCAATGTTATTATTGAGATGTGAGGTATTGTTTTATTCATCATGCCACTTGTTTGAGTATCTTGTGTTTCTTTTTATTTTGTTATTATTATAAAGGCCCCATACTTTGAGGACGTTCTATTTTGATGTGTCTTGAGGTTTTGTTTCAAGATTTAGAACTCATTTTAGCTTTTTTTTTTTTTTTTTTTTTTTTTTTTTTTTTTTTTTTTTTTTTTTTTAGTGCTGCCATGGTAGTGGTGAATTCTCTCAGCATTTGTTTATCTGAAAAAAGACTTTATCTCTCCTTCATTTATGAAACTTAGTTTTGATGGATACAAAATTCTTGGTTGGCAATTATTTTGTTTGAGGAGGCTAAAGATAGAACCCTTATCCCTTTTGGGTTTTAAGGTTTCTGCTGAGAAATCTGCTGCAAATATGATAGGTTTTCCTTTATAGGGTACCTGATATTTTTTTGCCTCATATCTCTTAAGATTTATTCCTTTGTCTTGACTTTAGATAACCCAATAATTGTGTGCTTAGGGGATGACCTTTTTGTGAAGAATTTCCCAGGTGTTCTTTGAGCTTCTTGTATTTGAATGTCTAGATCTCTAGTGATACCTGACACATTTTCCTCAATTTTTGCCTCAAATATGTTTCTAAGCTTTTAGATTACTCTTCTTCCTCAGGAACACCAATTATTCTTAAGTTTCTCTGATTAACATAATTCCAAATTTCTTCAAGGCTTTGTTCAATTTATTTGATTCTTTCTTGACTTTGCCTGGTTGGGTCAGTTTGAAATTCTTGTTTTTGGGCTCTGACGTTTTTTCTTCTACTTGCTTGATTCTATTGTTGAAATGTTCTTATGCATTTTGCATTTCTCTAAGTGTGTCTTTCATTTCCAGAAGTTGTGATTGTTTTTTCTTTATGATGTCTATTTCTCTGGAGCATTTCTTATCCACATTCTGATTTTTTTTTTTTTTTCGAATTTCTTTAAGTTGATCTTCACCTCTCTCTGGTGTCTCCTTTAGTAGCTTAACAATCAACCTTCTGAATTCTTTATCTGGCAGGTCAGATTTCTTCTTGGTTTGAGTCTATTGCTGCAGAGCTAGTGAGGTTTTTTGGGGGTGTTATAGAGCCTTGTTCTGTCATATTATCAGAATTACTTTTCTGATTCCTGCTCATTTGGGTAGACTATTTTGATGGAGAAATCTGGAACTCAAGTGCTGTTGTTTAGATATTGTCATTTCACAGGGTGATCCTTTGATGTGGTGCACTCCTCCTTCCCCTAGGGATGGGGCTTCCTCAGAGCCAGACTGCAGTGATTGTTATTGTTCTTCTGGGTCTAGCCACCTAGCAGGGCTACCAGGCTCTGGGTTGGTGCTGGGGAATGTCTGCAAAGAGTCCTGCGATTTGTTCCATCTTCAGGTTTCCCAGGTGTGGATACCAGCACCTGTTCTGGTGGAGGTGGCAGGGGAGTGAATTAGACTCTGTGAGAGTCTTTGGTTGCAGATAAATTTAGTGTGCTGGACTTCTCAAATGCTGGTTATACTAGCAGTGAATTGTCATGTGGACAGACTCAGGACCACTGGTTAGCCAGGATGTTGAAAGAAGTAAAATTAGCTGTTGTTTTCTCCTTCTTGGGAGCAAGGTTATCTTGTCATGAGTGCTGTAATGTCTTGAGCTGTTTGGCCTCCAGCCAGAGGTAGCACTTTCAAGAGAGCAGCAGCTGTCATAGTAGAAGATGGATATAAGCTTGCCCTACATTGGTCAGGATAAGTATTTGGGTTTCTCAGGCAATGAGTGGGGTCATAAAGCACCCAAGAGTTTACGTCTTTTGTTATGGGCTTCTGAAGTGGGTAAAGAAATACCATCAGGTAGGGGCAGAGTTAGGTGGGTCTAAGCTCAGAGTCTCCTTGAGTGGGGCTTACCAAAGCCACTGTGGGGGATGGTGGGTGATTCTCGAACCAATGACGTTATGTTCCAGAGGGAATTATGGTTGCCTATGTCTCCAAGGAAGTGAGGAAAAGCTGGTAGCCTTAGGCCTCACCCAGCTCCCACCCAGTTTACCTGGCCAGTCTCGGTCTTGCTGTGCCCTTCTATCAGCACCAAGTTTATCTCCAGGCACCTGTGAGTGGGACTCAGATGTAACTTTAGGCCATAAGTTTTCCTGCTGAGAAAGCAAGCACTGATTTCAGCCTATGCCCTTTTCCATCTGCCCACACCATTAGCTGTGACTCCTGCTTTCCTTTCTGCAGCGGTTCCCATTTGCCTCCAGCTTCTACTCAACAGAGTTTGTGCCCAGTCAAAATCGTTAAAAAGTTAAATTGGAAGCATCTTTCACCCTGTGACCCCCCTCCACCCCAGATTCTGCCAGTTGTTTTCCCTGAGGGCTCCTGTGAGGTATAGTCAGGGGTGGGTTCCCTGAGATTGAGCAGGAGAATGGGAGTGCCTACAAGGCTCTTCCGACTGCTGCTTCTATTTTTTTTTTATATTTCATGCTAAATCTGTTTCAGCAGTAAGTAATGTTAATTCCTTCTGTAATCTGGATTTTCGGGTTCCTCAGTGAGGACATGTGTTCAGAGGTAGGTTTTTCTCCCTTGTACTTTGAGAACGTACAATTTTTTGCCTGTCTTATGGAATTTGCAGTGGGCTGGTGCTTCTTTCAAAGAATCTGTGATTTCTTTTGCTTTTTCTGGTATGGTCCTGCCATGGTTCCTGGAGCAAAAGTCCATGGTGTGAGTCTCTACACAGTGTTCTGTCAATCCAAGTGGGAGCTGCAGTTCGGCCCTGTCTCATATCCCCCACCTTTCCTCTGTCATGAAGAATAATTTTTCTAATGTTTTTGAATTTAGCTTGCTAGTATTTTGTTAAGAATTTTTGCGTAAGTTTTAATCAGAGATATTGGTCTGTGTTTTTATTTTATTGATGTGTCTTTGTCTGGTTTTAGTATCAGGGTAATACTGGCCTTGTAGAATAAATTTGGAAGTATTGCGTTTTTTCTCTATTTTTTGAAATGGTTTGAGTAAGATTGATATTATTTCTTTAATGTTTGGAAGAATTCAGCAGTGAAGCCATCAGATCCTGGGCTTTTCTTTACTGGGAGAATTTCTATTAAGGCTTCAATCTCATTACTGATTATTGTTCTGTTGAGGTTTTGAATTTCTTCCTGGTTTAACCTTGGTAGGTTTTAAGTGTCTAGGAATGTGTCCATTTCTCCTAGATTTTTTAATTTATTGGCATATAGTTGCTCACAGTATCCACTAATGGGCTTTTGAACATCTGCAGTATCAGTTGTAATGTCTCTTTTTTATTTTTGATATTATTTATTTGTGTCTCTCTTATTTTCTTACTCTGGCTAAAAATTTGTCAAGTTTGTTTAACTTTTCAGAAAATCAAGTTTTGGTTTCATTGATCTTTTGTATTATTTTCTTCATTTCAATTTCATTGATTTCTGCCCTGGTCTTTATTATTTCTTTTCTTCTACTAATTTTGGGTATTGTTTGCTCTTGTTTTGCTTTTTCTTTAAGATGCATCATTAAGTTGTTTATTTGTAGCCTTTTCTCCTTTTTGATGTAAGCGCTTATAGCTATAAACTTCCCTCTTAATACTGTCTTTGTTGTATCCCATAGGTTTTGGTGTGTTGTCATTCTGTTATCAATTGTTTCGAAAAATTTTTCAATTTTTTTCTTGTTTTCCTCATTGACCACTAATCATTCAGGACCACACCATTTAATTTTCATGTGTTTGTATAATTTCCAATTTTTTTCTTGTTTTTAATTTCTACTTTAAGTCCATTTTGGCCAAATAAGATGCTTTATATTATTTCAATTTTCGAATGCTTTAAAACTTGTTTCAGACCTAACATATGGCTTATCCTTGAGAATAAATTATGTGCTGGGGAAAAATACTGTGTATTGTGCAGTTGTTGCATAAAATGTTTTGTAAATGTCTATTAGATTCATTTGGTCTATAGTGTAAAATAATAATAATTATTATTATTACTATTATTTTGAGACAGAGTCTCACTTTGTCACCCAGACTGGAGTGCAGTGGTGTGACTTCAGCTCACTGCAACCTCCCCCTCCCAGGTTTAAGCAATTCTTGTGTTTCAGCCTGCTGAGTAGCTGGTACTATCGGTGTGTGCCATCTTGTCTGGCTAATTTTTTGTATTTTAGTAGAGATGATGTCTCACCATGTTGCCCAGGCTGGTCTCAAACTTCTAAGCTCAGGCAATCCGCCCTCCTCAGTGCCCCAAAGTGCTAAGATTACAGGCGTGAGGCAATGCACCTAGTCAAGTGCAGATTAATTTTAATATTTCTTTGTTGATCTTCTGCTATAGAACCTCTCCAGTTTTTAATGTGGGAATTTGAAGACTCCAGCTATTTCTGTATTGGGGCCTATCACTCTTTTTAGTTCTAATAATAATTGCGTTATGTATCTGGGTGCTCCAATATTGGGTTCTTATATATTCAAAACTAATATATCTTCTTGCTGAATTGACCTATTTATTATTATATAATGACCTTCTTTGGCAAGTCTTACAGTTTTTGTCTTGAAATCTATTTTATCCGGCATAAATGTAGTTACTCCTGCACTTCCTTGGCTTCTGTTAAACTGGAATATTTTTCTATCCCTTTATTTTTAGTATATGTGTGTCTTTATAAGTAAAGTGTGTATCTTGTAGGCACAGATCAATGGGTCTTGTTTTTTTCATTCAGTCTATGTCTTTTGAGTGGAGAGTTTACTTACATTCCATGAAATTATTGATAAGTAAAGATTTACTCCTGTCATTTTTTTTTTTTTCTGGTTGTTTTGTGGTCTTCTTTTCCTTCTTTCTTTCCTTCCTGTCATCTTTCAGGGAAGGTGATTTTCTCATGTGATATGATTTAGTGTCTTACTTTTTATTTTTGTGTATCTACTGTATTTTTTTGTTTGTTTTAGGTTACCATGAGGCTTGCAAATACTATTTTATAATGAATTAATTTTATGTGGTAAGGACTTGACACTTTTATATAAACAAACAAGCTAAATAAAACTAATAAAAACTCTATGCATTAACTTCATTCTCTTGCTTTTTACTTTTCTTTTGTTACTATTTATATCTTTTTGAACTATCTATGTCTTGAAAAACTTGTAGTTATTATTTCTGAGTGGTTTCTTGAATATTCTTTTTATTTAGGATAGGAATAGTTTACTTACCACAGTTACAGTAATACAGTATTCTGTTTTTTATGTGAACTTACTATTACCAGTGATTACTGGTAAGTACTATTATCAGTACTTACTCTTTTATCTTCAGGTGATTACTTATTGCTCATTTATGTTTTGTGTTTTCTGATTGAAGTACCCTTTTAACATTTTTTTTTCCAGACAAGTTGATGTTTATGAAAGCCCTGAGCTTTCATTTATCTGGAAAATTGTTTCTTCTTCATGTTGGATGGATATTTTTGCCAGATACACTATTGTAGCATAATTATTATTTTTTCTTTTTTTTTATTATACTTTAAGTTCTAGGGTACATGCGCACAACTTGCAGGATTGTTACATATGTATATATGTGCCACGTTGGTGTGCTGCATCCATTAACTCATCATTTACATTAGGTATATCTCCTAATGCTATCCCTCCCCTATCCCCCCATGGCACGACAGGCCCTGGAGTGTGATGTTCCCCTTCCTGTTTCCAAGTGTTCTCATTGTTCAATTCCCACCTATGAGTGAGAACATGAGGTGTTTGGTATTTTATCTTTGCAGTAGTTTGCTGAGAATGATGGTTTCCAGCTTCATCTATGTCCCTACAAAGGACATGAACTCATCCCTTTTAATGGCTGCAAAGTATTCCATGGTGTATATGTGCCTCATTTTCTTAATCCAGTCTATCATTGATGGATATTTGGGTTGGTTCCAAGTCTTTGCTATTGTGAATAGTGCCGTAATAAACATACATGTGCATGTGTCTTTCTAGCAGCATGATTTGTAATCCTTTGGGTGTATACCCAGTAATGGGATGGCTGGGTCATATGGTACATCTAGTTCTAGATCCTTGAGGAATCGCCACACAGTCTTCCACAATAGTTAAACTAGTTTACAGACCCACCAACAGTGTAAAAGTGTTCCTATTTCTCCACATCCTCTCCAGCACCTGTTGTTTCCTGACTTTTTAATGATTTCCATTCTAACTGGTGTGAGATGGTATCTCATTATGGTTTTGATTTGCATTTCTCTGATGGCCAGTGATGATATTTTTTCATGTGTCTGTTGGCTGTATAAATGTCTTCTTTTGAGACGTGTCTGTTCATATCCTTTGCCCCTTTTTAATGTGTTTTTTTTTTTTTTTTTCCCTGTAAATTTGTTTGAGTTCTTTGTAGATTCTGGATATTAGCCCTTTGTCAGATGGGTAGATTGCAAAAATTTTCTCCCATTCTGTAGGTTGCTTGTTCACTCTGATGGTAGTTTCTTTTGCTGTGCAGAAGTTCTTTAGTTTAATTAAGTCCCATTTGTCAATTTTAGCTTTTGTTGCCATAGTTTTTGGTGTTTTGGACATGACGTCCTTGCCCATGCCTATGTCCTGAATGGCATTGCCTAGGTTTTCTTCTAGGGATTTCATGGTTTTAGGTCTAACATTTAAGTCTTTAGACCATCCTGAATTAATTTCTGTATGAAGTGTAAGGAAGGGATCCAGTTTCAGCTTTCTACATATGGCTAGATAGTTTTCTCAGCACCATTTATTAAATAGGGAATTCTATCCCCATGGCTTTGTTTTTTCAGTTTTGTCAAAGATCTCATGATTGTAGATGTGTGGTATTTCTGAGGGCTCGGTTCTGTTCCATTGGTCTATATCTCTGTTTTGGTAAAAGTACCATGCTGTTTTGGTTATTGTGGCCTTGTGGTATAGTTTGAAGTCAGGTAGCATGATGCCTCCACTTTGTTCTTTTGGCTTAGGATTGTCTTGGCAATGCAGGCTCTTTTTTGGTTCCATATTAACCTTAAAGTAGTTTTTTCCAATTCTGTGAAGAAATTCATTGGTAGCTTGATGGAGATGTCATTGAATTTATAAATTACTTTGGGCAGTATGGCCATTTTCATAGTATTGATTTTTCCTATCCATGAGCATGGTATATTCTTCCATTTGTTTGTGTCCTCTTTTATTTCACTGAGCAGTGGTTTGTAGTTCTCCTTCAAGAGTTCCTTCACATCCATTGTAGGTTGGATTCCTAGGTAATTTATTCTCTTTGAAGCAATTGTGAATGGGAGTTCACTCATGATTTGGCTCTCTGTTTGTCTGTTATTGGTGTATAAGAATGCTTGTGGTTTTTGCACATTGATTTTCTATGCTGATATTTTGCTGAAGGTGCTTATCAGCTTAAGGAGATTTTGGGCTGAGATGATGGGGTTTTCTAAATATACAATCATGTCATTTGCAAACAGAGACAATTTGATTTCCTCTTTTTCTAATTGAATGCTCTTTATTTCTTTCTCCTGCCTAGTTGCCCTGGCCAGAACTTCTAGCACTATGTTGAATAGGAGTGGCGAGAGGGGGCATCCTATCTTGTGCCAGTTTTCAAAGGGAATGCTTCCAGTTTTTGCCTATTCAGTGTGATACTGGCTGTGGTTTTGTCATAAATAGCTCTTATTATTTTGGCATACATCCCATAAATAACAAATTTATTGAGAGTTTTTAGCATGAAGGACTGTTGAATTTTGTCAAAGGCTTTTTCTGCATCTATTGAGATAATCATGTGTTTTTTGTCTTTGGTTCTGTTTATATGCTGGATTACATTTATTGATTTTCATATGTTGAACCAGCTTTGCATCCCAGGGATGAAGCCCACTTGATCATGGTGGATAAGCTTTTTGATGTGCTGCTGGATTCAGTTTGCCAGTATTTTACTGAGGATTTTTGCTTCAATGTTCATCAGGGATATTGGTCTAAAATTCCCTTTTCTTGTTGTGACTCTTCCAGCCTTTGGTATCAGGATGATGCTGGCCTCATAAAATGAGTGAGGGAGGATTCCCTCTTTTTCTATTGATTTGAATAGTAGGATTCGACTGTGAATCTTTCTGGTCCTGGATTTTTTTTGGTTGGTTGGTAGGCTGTTAAATATTCCCTCAATTTCAGAGCCTGTTATTGGTCTTTTCATGGATTCAACTTCTTCCTCGTTTAGTTTTGGGAGGGTGTATGTGTCCAGGAATTTATCCATTTCTTCTAGATTTTCTAGTTTATTTGCATAGATGAGATTATAGTATTCTCTGACGGTAGTTTGTATTTCTGTGGGATTGGTGGTGATATCCTCTTTATCATTTGTTACTGCGTCTATTTGATTCTTCATTCTTTTCTTCTTTACTACTCTTGCTAGTGGTCTAACAATTATGTTGATCTTTGCAAAAAAACAGCTCCTGGATTCATTGATTTTTTGAAGGGATTTTTGTGTCTCTATCTCTTTCAGTTCTCTTCTGATCTTAGTTATTTCTTGCCTTCTGCTAGCTTTTGAATGTGTTTGCTCTTGCTTCTCTTGTTCTTTTAATTGTGACAGTAGGGTGTCAGTTTTAGATCTTTCTTGCTTTCTCTTGTGGGCATTTAGTGCTATAAATTTCCCTCTGCACACTGCTTTAAATGTGTCCCAGAGATTCTGGTATGTTGTGTCTTTGTTCTCATTGGTTTCAAAGAACATCTTTATTTCTGGTTTGATTTTGTTATGTACCTAGTAGTCATTCAAGAACAGGTTGTTCAGTTTCCATGTAGTCGAGTAGTTTTAAGTGAGTGTCTTAATCCTGAGTTCTAGTTTGATTGCAGTGTGACCTTAGAGACAGTTTGTTGTAATTTCTGTTCTTTTACATTTGCTGAGGAGTGCTCTACTTCCAATTATATGGTCAATTTTGTAATAAGTGAGATGTGGTGCTGAGAAGAATGTATATTCTGTTGATTTGGGGTGGAGAGTTCTGTAGATGTCTATTAGGTCCTCTTGGTGCAGAGTTGAGTTCAATTCCTGGATATACTTGTTAATTTTCTGTCTTGTTGATCTGTCTAATGTTGACAACGGGGTGTTAAAGTCTCCCATTATTATTGCATGGGAGTCTAAGTCTCTTTGTAGGTTCTAAGGACTTGCTTTCTGAATATGGGTGCTCCTGTATTGGGTGCATATGTATTTAGGATAGTTAGCTCTTCTTGTTGAATTGATCCCTTTACCATTATGTAGTGGCTTTCTTTGTCTCTTTTGATCTTTGTTGGTTTAAAGTCTGTTTAATCAGAGACTAGGATTGCAACCCCTGCCTTTTTTTTGTTTTGCTTTTGCTTGGTAGATCTTCTTCCATCCCTTTATTTTGAGCCTATGTGTATCTCTGCATGTGAGATGGGTCTCCTGAATACAGCAAACTGATAGGTCTTGACTCTTTATCCAATTTGCTAGTCTGTGTCTTTTAATTGGACCATTTAGCCCATTTACACTTAAGTTTAATTTTTTTGTGTGTGAATTGGATCCCGTCATTATGATGTTAGCTGCTAATTTTGCTCGGTAGTTCATGCAGTTTCTTCCTAGCATCGATGGTCATTACAATTTGGCATGCTTTTGCAGTGGCTATTACTGGTTGTTCCTTTCCATGTTTAGTGCTTCCTTCAGGAGCTCTTTTAGGGCAGGCCTGGTGGTGACAAAATCTCTCAGCGTTTGCTTGTTTGTAAAGGATTTTATTTCTCCTTCACTTATGAAACTTAGTTTGGCTGGATATGAAATTCTGGGTTTAAAATTCTTTTCTTTAAGAATGTTGAATATTCGTCCCTCCTCTCTTCTGGCTGGTAGAGTTTCTGCTGAAAGATCCACTGTTAGTCTGATGGGTTTCCTTTTGTGGGTAACCAGACCTTTCTCTCTGGCTGCCCTTATCATTTTTTTCTTCATTTCAACTTTGGTGAATCTGACAATTATGTGTCTTGAAGTTGCTCTTATTGTGGCACTTTTTTGTGGCTTTCTCTGTATTTCCTGAATTTGAATGTTGGCCTGCCTTGCTAGGTTGGAGAAGTTCTCCTGGATAACATCCTGCAGAGTATTTTCCAACAAGGTTCCATTCTCCCTCTCACTTTCAGCTACACCAGTCAGATGTACATTTGGCCTTTTCACATAGTCCCATATTTCTTGAAGGTTTTTTTTTTCATTTCTTTTTACTCTTTTTTCTCTAAACTTCTCTTCTCACTTCATTTCATTTTTGATCTTCAATCACTGATCCCTTTCTTCTGGTTGATTGAATCAGCTACTGAAGCTTATGCACGCATCACGTAGTTCTCGTGCCATGGTTTTCAGCCCCATCAGGTCATTTAAGGACTTCTTTATGCTGGTTATTCTAGTTAGCCATTTGTCTAATCTTTTTTCAAGGTTTTTAGCTTCTTTGCGATGGGTTTGAACTTTGTCCTTTAGCTTGGAGAAGTTTGATCAACTGAAGCCTTCTTCTCTCAACTCATCAAAGTCATTCTCTGTCCAGCTTTGTTCTGTTGCTGGCAAGGAGCTGCATTCCTTTGGAGGGGGAGAGGCACTCTGATTTTTAGAATTTTCAGGTTTTCTGCACTGCTTTCTCCCCATCTTTGTGGTTTTATCTACCTTTGGTCTTTGATGATGGTGATGTACAGATGGGGTTTTGGTGTGGATGTCCTTTCTGTTTGTTAATTTTCCTTCCAGCAGTCAGGACCCTCAGCTACAGGTCTGTTGGAATTTACTGGAGGTCCACTCCAGACTCTGTTTGCCTGGGTATCAGCAGTGGATACTGCAGAACAGTGACTATTACTGAACAACAAATGTTGCTGCCTGATTATTTCTCTGGAAGCTTAATTTCAGAGGGGCATCTGGACATGTGAGGTGTCAGTCTGCCCCTACTTAGGGGTGCCTCCCAGTTAGGCTACTTGGGGATCAGGGACCCACTTGAAGAGGCATTCTATCCGTTCTCAGATCTTAAACTCCATACTGGGAAAACCACTACTCTCTTCAAAGCTGTCAGACAGAGAAATTTAAGTGTGCAGAGGTTTTTGCTGCCTTTTGTTTGGCTATGCCCTACCCACAGAGGTGGAGTCTACAGAGGCAGGCAGGCCTCCTTGAGCTGTGGTGGGCTCCACCCAGTTCGAGCATCTAGGCCACTTTGTTTACCTACTCAAGCCTCAGCAACGGCAGGTGCCCCTTCCCCAGCCTTGCTGCCGCTTTGCAGTTTGATCTCAGACTGCTGTGCTAGCAATGAGCCAGAATTCGTGGGTGTGGGACCCTCCGAGCCAGGTGTGGGATATAATCTTCTTGTGTGCTGTTTGCTAAGACCATTGGAATAGTGCAGTATTAGGATGGGAGTGACCCAATTTTGCAGCTGCCACCTGTCACCACTTCCATTGGCTAGGAAAGGGAATTCCCTGACCCCTTGCACTTCCTGGGTGAGGCAATGCCTTGCCCTGCTTCAGCTCACATTCAGTGGGCTGCACCCGCTGTCCTGCCCCCATTGTTTGACAAGCCCCAGTGAGATGAACCTGGTACCTCAGTTGGAAATGCAGAAATCACTCATCTTCTGTGTCGCTCACACTGGGAGTTGTAGATCGGAGCTGTTCCTATTCGGCCGTTTTAAAATATTATTTTTTTCTTCAACACTTTAAATATGTCATGCCACTCTCTCCTTGCCTGTAAGGTTTTCACTTAAAAGTCTGCTGTCAGATGTATTGAAGTTCAACTGCATGTTGTTTCTTTTGTCTTGCTGCTTTTATAATCCTTTCTTTATTTTCACCTTTGGGAGTTTGATTACTAAATACCTGAGGTAGTCCTCCTCGTATTAAATCTACTTGATGTTCTATAATCTTATTGTATTTGGATATTGATGTCTTTCTCTAAGTTTGAGACTTTCTGTATTATTATTTCTTTGCGTAAACTATCTACCCTTATCTCTTTCTCTACCTCCTCTTTAAGGGCAATAGCTCTTAGGTTTGCCCTGTGTATTTTCAAATAGCCTTTTTCCATACTACTAATACTTCCGCTTTATCATTTCTGCTATTAAATGGTGTATTAGTTCATTTGCACACTGCTGATAAAGAGATACCTCAGACTGGGCAATTTATAAATAAAAAGAGGGTTAATAGACTCACAGTTCCATGTGGCTGGGGAGGCCTCATAATCATGGTGGAAGGCAAAAGGTACATCTTACATGACAGCAGACAAGAGTGAATGAGAGAGCCAAGTTAAAGGGGAAACCATTATAAAATTATTAGATCTTGTGAGACCTATTCACTACCATGAAAACGGTATGGGGGAAACTGCCCCCATGATTCAATTGTCTTCCATGAGGTTCCTCACACAACAAAATGGGAATTATGGGAGCTACAATTGAAGATGCAACTTGGGTGGGAACACAGTCAAATCGTATCTTTCCACCCTGGCCCCTTCCAAATCTCATGTCCTCACACTTCAAACCAATCATACCTTCCCAATAAATCTCCAAAGTCTTAATTCATTTAAGCTTAACTCAGAAGTCCACAGTCCAAAGTTTCATCTGAGACAAGGCAAGTCCTTCCTATGAGTCTTAAAGTTCCAAAATGATCTCCTTTGACTCTGTCTCACATCCAGGTCATGCTGATGCAAGTAGTGGTTTCCCATGGTCTTGGGCAGTTCCACCCCTGTGGCTTTGCAGGGTACAGCCTCCCTCTCAGCTGCTTTCACAGGCTTGTGTTGAGGGTTGGTCATTTTCCAGGTGCATGGTGCAAACTGTTGATGGAATTACCATTCTGCAGTCTGGAGGATGGTGGCCCATTTTACAGCTGTGCTAAGCAGTGCCCCAGTGGGGACTCTGTGTGGGGCTCCAATCCCACATTTCCCTTCTGCACCACCCTAACAGAGGTTTCCATTAGGGCCTTGACCCTGCAGCAAACTTCTGCCTGGACATCCAGGCATTTCCATACATCCTTTGAAATCTAGGCAGAGGTTCCCAAACTTCAATTCTTACTTCTGTGCACCCACAGGCTCAATACTATATGGAAGCTGCCAAGACTTGGGACTTGCACCCTCTAAAGCATGACCTGAGGTGTACCTTGACCCCTTTTAGCCATGGCTAGAGTGGCTGGGATGCAGTGCATCAAGTTCCTAGGCTGCACACAGAAGGGGGACCCAGGGTCCAGCCCATGAAACCATTTTTTCCTCCTAGGCCTTTGGGCCTGTGATGGGAGGGGCTTCCACAAAGGTCTCTGACATGCCCTGAAGACATTTTCCTGATTGTCTTGGCAATTAACATTTGGCTCCTCATTACTTATGCAAATATCTGCAGCCTGCTTGAATTTATCCTCAGAAAATGGATTTTTCTTTTCTAGCACATCATCAGGTTGCAAATTTTCCAAACTTTTATGCTGTTTCCCTTTTAAAACTGAATGCTTTTAATGGCACCCAAGTCATCTCTTGAATGCTTTGCTACTTAGAAATTTCTTCTGCTAGATATCCTAACTCATCTCCCTCAAGTTAGAAGTTCCACAAATCTCTAGTGGCAAAATGCCACCAGTCTCTATGTTAAAACATAGGAAGAGTCACCTTTACTCCAGTTCCCAACAAATTCCTTATCACCATCTGAGACCACCTCAGTCCAGATTTCTTTGTCCATGTCATTATTAGCATTTTCTTCAAAGCCATTCAACAAGTACCCAAAGTTTCCTACATTTTTCTGTCTTCTGAGCCCTCCAAACTGTTTCAACTTTTGTCTGTTACCCAGTTCCACAGTCACTTCCACATTTCCAGGTATCTCTTCAGCAGCACCCCACTTCTGGTAACAATTTACTGCATCAGTGTGTTTTCACAGTATTGATAAAGACATACATGAGACTGAGTAAGTTATAAATAAAAATAGGTTTAATGAACTCACAGTTCCATGTGGCTGAGGTGGCCTCACAATCATGGTGGAAGGCAAAAGGCATGTCTTCCATGGTACCAGATGAGAAAGAATGAGAGCCAAGTAAAAAGGGAAAACACTTATAAAGTTATTAGACCTTGTGAGACTTATTCACCACCATGAGAACAGTATGGGGGAAACTGCCCCCATGATTTAATTGTCTCCCACCAGGTCCCTCCCACAACACGTGGGAATTATGGAAGCTACAGTTGAAAACAAGATTTGGGTGGGAACACAGCCAAACTGTATCAAAGGCTCTAATTCATTCTTCAGTATGCCAGTTGCATTTTTCAGCTCCAGAATTTCTGCTTAGCTAATTAATTATTTCAATCTCTTTATAAATTTATCTAATATAATTGTGAATTTCTTCTCTGTTCTATCCTGAATTTCTTTGAGTTTTCTCAACACATCTATTTTGAAAGGTCACATATCTATGCTTCTCCAGAATTGTTCCCTGGTACCTTATTTAGTACATTTGCTTAGGTCACATTATCCTGGGTGTTGTTGATGTAGATGTTCTTTGGTGTCTGGGCATTAAAGAGTTATGCATATATTGTAGTCTTCATTGCCTGGGTTTATTGGTATCTGTCCATCTTGGTAAGGCTTTCCTGATATTTGAAAAGACCTGGTTGTTGTAATCTAAGCTGTATCTGCTTTAAAGGGTTCCCAAGCCCAGTTACACTGTGGTTCTTGCAGACTCATAGAGGTACCGCCTTGATTGTCTTAGAAAAGATCCAGAAGAATTCTCTGGATTACCAGAGAGAGACTCTTGTTCTTTTCTCTTACTTTCTCCCAAACAAATGGAGTCTTTCTCTCTATGTTCTTAGCCACATAAAGCTGGAAGTATAGTGACAGAAGCACCACCACTATGACTGCAGTGGGTCAGAACAGAAGCCAGCACAGCTTTGGGTCTCATTCAAGACCTGGTGTCTCTGCTCCCTGGCTACTGTCTATGATTGCTCAAGAACCTGGGGCTCTACAATCAGCAGGTTGCAAAGCTTTCTAGACCTGTGTTCTTCCATTCAGGATGATGAGTTCCCCCAGGCTCTAGGCGAGTTCAGAGTCGCTGTCTGAGAGTCAGGAACTAGTCAAACATTTTGAAGTATACTTGGTGTTTTATTGTATTGTGGCTGACTTGGCACTCAAACCACAAGATGCAGTCCTTCCCACTCTCCCCCTCTCTTTCCAAAGTCAAAAGATCCCCACCAAATAGCTCTTGAGACCACAGGCCACAGGGAATAATAGTAGACTACCACCTAAATCCCAAGGGCTCTTCAGTCATCTTGTGGTGAATGCTACCTGGCCTGGGGCTCACCCCTCAGTGTCTTGGGTTCCCCTCTGGCCCAGAGCAGTTCCAGAAATGCTATCCAATTGTCACGCTTTGAAATTGGGGAAACCAAGTGTTTGCTTGGTATTCTATCCTCCTGTGCAAAGCTACTACTTACGGAGCAAGAGAAAGTCCCCCTTATTACTCTTTCTGCTTCTCTCAAGCAGGAGTTTCACCCTTTAGCAACCATAGCTGGTAATGTGCTCATTCTCACCTGAAGCCAGAAAGTCTTAGTGGCTCACCCAAGGTCCTCTACATGTTACCTGGATGTTGCTGCTGGTTATTCAGGGCCCAAGTGCTCTTAAGTTAACAGGTAATAAATGCTGCCAGGTCTGGGTCCTTCCCTTCAAGGCAGTGAATTCCCTTCTAACCCACAGCCTGTTTAGAAATGTCATTTGGGAGGTAGGGAATGGAATGGGGTCCTCATGGCTCTGTCCAGTGCTGTTTCCTGCTGTGATCTGGTATTTTAGATGCAAGAAAAAGTCCTCCCTACTCATCCTTCTCCTGTCCTCAAGTGGAAGGAAGGCATCTCTTTTTGAGCCACGAGCTGTGCAACCTTGGGTTAGGGGAGGTGTAATGACAGCACTTTCTTAGCTGTCCTAGCTGGTGTCTCAGTAGGTTACGTTCCTCACCCTAAATCACTGTCTCTTGACCTGGTTAGCACTAGGACTCACTGAAGTGTTGCAGTCCTTAGGGCTTAGACTTCCTTTCAAGTTTACTTAGAGACCCAGAGAACTGTAGCCCATGATGGTGAGGCTTGTGGGAACTCAAGTTCTGACTGTTAGGATTAGTAATTCCCCTTTTGCTAGGGCTGGCTTAAATGGTCTCTCTACAGGCGAGTGTCAGCTGAGTTTGGTGTGGTTTTCCTTTCTGCTCCAACAGGACATTTCTTAGGTCAATGCCTCACAGTTGCTTCTCTCCCTCCCCCAACACCCAAAGATAATCTGCGCAACATTCTGATGCTGCTGCTGCTGCCACCAAGGGTGCTGAGGGTGGGGGAGGAGTGACATCAGTGATTCAAGACTGTTTTTCTTCCTCTTCAACACCTCTTTCAGGGATATGAATTTAACACTGGGTACTGTAAGGGCTCACCCAATTTTTGTTTTTTATGAAGTTTTTTTCTGTGTATACAGTTGTTAAATTGGTGTTCTTGTGAGGGAGACAACCAGTGAAGCCTTCTATTCTGCCATCTTGCTCCACCTCCTTACAGATATTTTTGATTGCTCTGACTAGGGAAGTGTGACTGGCCTTTAGTGGCTAGGGGTCATTGATGCTGTCAAACATTTTACAATGCACAGTACAGCCTCCTCTACTCCCCTATCCCCCTCCTCACATACAATTAATTATCTGAGATGAAAGATCAATAACATTGAGGTTAAGAAACCCTGACCATAGAAGTATAGGATAACTGAATGTTAACTCTGAGATGCCTCCATTATTAAGGAGGCTAAACTGGTATGAGAGTTTCACAATGGAAAATGACTGATACTCTCTCTCTCTCTCATCATTGTCTCACCAGTTTGCTTAAGTAGAAATCTTTCATCTTCTTTGCTCCTCCTTTTCTCTCCTTCTTCATGTTCAATAGTTCATCAGGTCCTCTGAATATGATTTTCAACTCTTTTTCTATTGTAGCCTCTTGTCTCCTTCCCTGGCCCCATTTCCACTGTTTTAATTTAATTCAGGTCTTTGTCATTGCCTCTTTTTCTACTCAATATTGCTTTCTAGGACTACTTCAGTGATCTCTTAATAGGACTTCCAGACTCTGCTCTTTCTCCATTCCAATCTATTTTTATACTGTTTATCTTGCTTAGTATTGTATTGCAGCCCCATGCCTAGCACCCACTGCAATACCCAGAATAGGGACTGAATAAATATTTATTGAATTAATTAAAAATAAATGCAATTTGTTATATTCCTGCTGCAAAATAACCACTGGTTCCTGGCTGCTTACAGAATAAATACAAAATCCCATGCCATGGCAAGCAAGATTGTTCAAAATATTATACTAAATCATGTTTCTAGTTTAATTTTCCATAAGCCTCATTCTCACCCAAATGCCATCCCATTGTGTACCTCATACTCTAACACAATAAATACATCTCTATTTTTTCCAAATGTCACATTCTTTCCAGTCTATGTTTCTCAAACATACTATTATTAAATGTTGTTAGTCCTTAGTCATCTTTGGCATCTTCTCTCAGTGGTTCTCAATGTACGGCGTTGATGGGGGTCTCATCAGAAGACTTTTCAAAATAAAAATGTCAGGACCCCACTTTCACTTTACATCCACTGAATCAAATCTTGGAGGAACAGACAGGTAAACATATATTTTACCACAATAAAAATAACTTTAAAAATCAATTGGCCTTATTTATCATGGTTTATTTCTGAACTCTATTCTTTTCTATTTTATATGTGTCTATTATTTTATTAGTACCACATTGTCAATTTTATTAATCTTTTCCAATAGCTAGCTTTTGGTTATATTGGCTTCTCTATCTTCAAGTTTACAGGTTTTCCTTTCTCATCTCCATTCTGAAATTTTTTTCAATTTGATCATTATGTTGTTTAAGTATAAAATTTCCATTGTGTTCTTTATGTTTTTTGTTTATTTACTGAAACTTTATACCTTTATACATTTCTATTGAGTTAGTTTACACTTACTTCTTGGAGCATTGTTGTGTTAGTTCATTTAAAGCTTTATGTCTGATAGTTTCAACATTTATGTCATCTGAGATGGAATTTATTGTTTATCTTTTACTTATGAGTTTAGATTTTCCTTTGTGTGTGTGTGTGTGTGTGTGTGTGTGTGTGTGTGTGTATGTGTATGTTTGTCAAGTAATTTTAGATTATATCCTGGACATTGTGAATACTATGTCATAAGACTATGACTCTTGTTTAAATTCCAAGGAGAGTGTTAATGGTTTTTGTGTGTGTGATTTTTCTACCAGGCAATTCACCATGTTAAGTCCAGGCCACAAATTCTTGCCTCATTCTGTGTGTTATGGTTCCAAAGTCAGTTTGGTTTTCAAATTTTCTGAAATTTTATTTTAAATCATCTGTCATTGGACCTAGGTGATGATCTACCCTGTAGATCAAGTATCTATAGGTTGTTATGAGTAGATACATGTATTCAAAGTTGGGAGTTGAGCCCAATAATTCAGACACAAATTTATGGGATTGCTCTCTTTATCTCCTTCTTCTCTGTGATTAATCTTTCCAGCTCTTTGCCCTAAACCCACCTCACATTCTTCCTGGGACTGCTTTTGCATTCATAGGTGGGCAGCAGTGGGAGGAGAAGGAAGAGGAAGAGGAGAAGGAGGAGGATGGAGGGAGAGAGAGATAAAGGAACAGAGAGAGAGAGAGCACTATGAGGTCTTTTCCAGTGGTTTTAGGACTATAGCTTTCCTGTTCAGAAAGAATAATTTTCCTTCCTTATAGTTCTAGGCACCTTCCCAGACATTGACCCCACTGCCTGTTGTGTGGCTTCATTCAGGGGGGACTAGGATGAAGAAAAAGTGATTAAAAAAAAAAAAAGGAAAAACAACCTGGGCATTCCCTTACTGTCTCTAGTCCTTAGCAGTCTCTTTATTCATCCTTCTCAGAATAGTAAGGGATAATTTTACTTGGAGGTACTTCTGACTGTACTCGATACACAATTCTAGATTGTTTTTACTGTCATTGAATCGAGGTCTGGCAAATGCCAGATTAAAAAAAAGTAAATGCACAACTAATTCAGTGTTACTTACAGTGTTTTTCTCAAATATGTTTGCTACTGTTTATAGCTTCATGTCCTCAGATAGCTGCTCTATGCATTATTTTCTGGATTTATACCAGTATTCAGTGAGACAGACCACATTTCCTGGACCACAGTCCCATCTGACCCTTATGGTGTCCATCTTTCTGCTGAAATTCCCTATCTGTTGGCACATGTAGTCTGTCTTCTCCACTAGATCTTTTAATATATTAAATGTCTGAAAACGGGCATGTCTCTTTTGTTAGCTTGTTAATACTAAGTTTTGAATAAGTTAACTCATTGCTTAAGCCAGGTTTGAGATTTGTTGTTGATGCCAAGACTTTCTGGGCAATACAGGCTTCAAATTACTGCAGAATTGGGATCTTATTTTCTTGTTCTTAAAGAGGGGCCTGAGTGCCGAAAGGTTTTTCTCAGTTTTGGCTCACCCCACATCTTTTGATCATTTCTGTATGTCTGAGTCACAGAGGGGTCTCTCTCCATGCTCTTGCCCCTTGCTTAGTGGTAGAATGCTATTGCTTATTGCTAGCTACTAGGCTTGCGGTGAAGACAGAAAAACACTCTTTCATTCTGGTGTAGTCTTAGTCTAGGTCAGGCCCAGTGTATCTGGGAGGATGGGCCAGGTTGTTATAATTTCTACCTTTAACTTTGTGATAGTCAAACTATGCTTTGTATCTGTAGTTGCTCTTATGTGGGAGTTTCTTGCTCCTCTCTCAATAGTAGTATCCATTTGCTTTGTATTGGTGTAGGATCCTGGGCCCAAAGCAGTTTTCTTCTTCTCTTCTAGGAGTATAAAACTTCTTCTAACTCCTCCCAACAGAAATGAATCATTTCCTTTGTCCTTTGAGAAAAAAGTGTTTCCTACTCACCCCAACAGGCAGAAAGGGCATTGCTTCTAGTCCCCCTGAAGTGACAGTAAATCTTTCCCTCTCTCCTGAGAACATCAGCATTAACTAACTCTCCCCTAGTGGTTTAAGGCTTTTGGCTTGCAAGACTGAAGGATCTAGGTAAGCAAGAGAAGTTTTGTTTTTCTTCTCTGAGGAGCAGACCTTTTGCATGCCCATATCATTGAGGGGGGCTTTCTTTGATCTCCTGGCCTTCCCTCAATCTTTTTCCTGATTACCTGGTGGAGATACATGTAAAACAATCTCAGAATTTCTCTTGTGTCTTGGCCTACAGCTATTCCAGATTGATATGTCCAGACTGATATGCTAACCCACATTTGGCCTTTAATAATTTGTTACAATTTTAACTGATTTTTTTCTTGCTTGTTTGTATTATGACTACCTCTTTCTCTTATGTATTAAGGTTAGGTTAGTTTCATAAAATGAGCTGGATAGCGTTTCTTTCTTCCTATTTTCTGGAAAAACTTGCATAAAATTCGAATTATCCATCCCTTGAATGTTTGATAGAAATATCCTTAAACGATCAGCTCCTGTTCTTTTTATCACCATTCTTTGTTGTTTATTTCATTGTAGAATTTTTTTAAACAATTGGTTCAACGATTTTAATGATTATAGGTTCAATCTGGCTTAATTTCTTCCTGAGTTATTTTTGGAAGTTATCATTTCCTAGTAAATTGGCAATTTTGACTATGTTTTTAAATGTGTTGGTGTGAAGTTGTGTATGGTATTCCCTTATTTTAAAAATCTTTAAATCATATGTAGTTATGAACTTTTTTTCTTAGTATTATTTTTTTTCATGTTTCTTGATAAACCTACAAAATATTTGTTGATTCAAATGATTACTGTTTATTTCAGTTGATTTATTTGACTTTTTCTATTCAATATTTTTACTTTCGTATTTATAATTTCTTCCCTTCCACATTGCTTTGGATTATTTTTTTGTTCTTCTAAGTTTTCTTTAAGCTGGATAATTAACTTAGTATTTAAGCTTTCTTCTTTTGCAATATAAAAATTTAAGGCTGTACACTTCCCTGAACATTCTTTTTCTCTGTATTTCCGAAGTTTTGATATCTGTGTTTACTAAAATTGAATCTGAATTATCTTCCTATTCCCATTATAATTTCTGCTTTGAACAGTGAAATATGAAATGTGCACTTGAATTTCTAAACACACCTTTAATATTTTTGTTTGTTTACTATTTATTTGTAAAGTGCATTGCACTCAGACACTATATCATATGTGATACATATTCTTTGACATTTTTTGATCCTTGCTTTAGTACCTAACATGTAGTCAATTCTGTAAATGTTCCATGTGTAATTAATAAGAAAGCCACCATATGTTCTAAATATGTCTCATATCAAATTTGTTCTTTGTGATATTCATCACTCCTGTAATCTTACTAACATTTGAATACTTAAACTGCCAGTTTTTAAGGAAGATGTGTTACCCTCTCCCATTAGGTTTATCTCTCGTTATATTTGCTTGAGATTTGTCTGGCATACCTATTTTCAACTTTTTTAAGAGTCCAGCTTTCTGTGTCTTATAAGTAAGATATGAATCTTATGAGTATCATTTAAAATTCCATTTAGATAATCTTTCAAACTTTTGAGTTTAATCCATTTGCTTTTCATGTTTACTGATACTTTTTGGATTTATTTCTACCATCTAGTTTTGTGGTTCCTTTATTCTCCTTTTTTAAACATTTTTTTCTCATTTCCTGCCTTCTTTTGGATTTATAGCGTGTTTTATTCCAATTATTATCTTGCCTCTACTGCTCTGTAAGTTGTGTAAATCATTGCTGTCTTTTTAAGTGATCATATCTAAATTGCTAACACTCTTATTTAACTTAGCAAACTCTAAAGTTAATAAATGAGTCTGTCCTTTTCCCAAATAATATGGGAGGAAGTGTAACACAATGGTTATAATTGTAGGCTTTGAAGCTGAACTGTTAAGTTTGAAACCATGTGATTCCTGGTGTTTTTTGTTTGTTTGTTTGTTTTGTTTTTTCCCAAGGTTATTTTGCCACTTTAAGCCTCAGTTTCCTCATTGGTACAATGAGGATAAAAATGACTCATACCTCATAAGATTGCCATGAGGAAAATAAAAAGGAGGTAATGTAGACAAAATACCTGACATATAAGGGCTCAGTAAATGTTAAAATGTATTAGGATGTTTACTTTATTCATTGCTCTTAGAACGTAAGAAATTTTTCCAATAGCCTCTTCCAGCTATTGATTTTTTATATCATTTTCAAAATTCTTTCCATCACTGTCATCATTTTATTGCCTTTATGGACATCTTCTCCAACTGTTTTTTGTTTTGTTTTGTTTTGTTTCTTTGTTTTTTTTTTTTTTTTTTTTTTGAAACATAGAAGCTAGTTTCATGTTTAATTTTGACACAAAAGCATACAGCCTTGTATGTGGAAAAAAAAAAGTGGTTTTTTTTTTGTTTTGTTTTTTGTTTTTTTAATTTTGTGTTCAGAGTCCCTCATTGAGCCAATCTCTCAAGGAGTGATCTGTAGTGATTTTAAAATCCATTTTTTGGGTTGTAATTGTGAGCTCAGAATATACACTCTAATAGGCATAAATTCATTTAAGCTTACCTGTTAGTGGATTTGACCTGCTATGCCAGAGGCTCTTCCTACACATGTGCCACCCAGATTTGAAGCCTGTGTTACATTTATATTTGCTCCAATTGACACTATCAGGAGGAATGTTTAAGGAAACAGGTCTTTTGATGGGGTCTATAGTGGAGTTATAACTGGCTGTGAGTAAGCATGAGAGGCATTATTCCAAGTCGGTGCTAGAGAAAGATGGTGGATTTTATGGGAATGGATAAGAGCTTTACCTTCCAAATATATTCAGGAGCATAACCACTAATAATAGTAGCTAACATTTATGGCCTGCTTGCTATGTGCCAGACATTCATGTTATCAACATATAAATCCTATTGTTTATTGTTATCCCATTTACAGATGAGAAAACTCTGCCACTTACAGATTAAGTAACTTGTATCAGTGGTAGATCTGGAGTTTGAATCTAGACAAAATGACTTCAGATTTGGTGTACCTAATTTTTGCATTGCTGCCAAATAAATGATGAATTAACTGGAGTTCTTTTCACAGCCACCCGAAGTTATCTGGCATAGTTGTGACTGTGGTATAATTTTTGCTGACTTTTAAAATTGAAAGACAATTTTATTACATCTAGCAAATTCTATGGTTGTGGATCAAAATTGCACTTCTTTTTAAAACATTTTTTTATTGTGGTAACCAAACTTAAAATGAGACCTACCCTCTTAACAGATATTTAGTGTAGACTACAGTATTGTTAACTAGAAGCACAGTGTTTTACAGCAGATATCTAGAACTTATGCACCTTACATAACTTTAACTTTATATCCATTAAATAACAACTCTCCATTTTCTCCTCCCAATTCTTGACAACTGCCATTAAACTCTCTGCTTCTATAAGTTTGAGTATTTTAGATATTTTGGAAACCTCATGTAAGTGGAATCATGCAGTGTTTGTCTTTATGTGACTGGCTTATTTTACCTTGCATTATCTCTTCAAGGTTCATCCATGTGATAACATGTGTCAGGTTTTATTCCTTTTTAAGGCTTAATAATATTCCATTGTATGAATACATCATATTTTCTTCATTCATCTCTTGATAGTTATTTAGATTGTTTCCATGTCTTGGTTATTGGCAATCGTGATTCCACAAACATAGGAGTATTAGTATCTCTTTAAGATCCTGATTTAATTCTTCTGGATAAATACCCTGAAGCAAGATTGCTGGAGAATATGTTGTTTCTATTATATATTTTTTTATTTTTAGTTGACAAGTAAAATCATATATGTTTATGATACAACATGCTGTTTTGACATATTTATGTATTGTGAAATGGCTAAAGTGAGTTAATTATTGTATATATTCTCTCACATAATTATTTTTGTGTGTTGAGGACACTCAAAATCTACTCTGTAAGCAATTTTCAAGTATACAATGCATTATTATTAACTATAGACACAATGCTGTACAATATTTTTCTTGAACTTACTCCTCCTGTGTAAGTGGTGTTTGGATATTTTGACCAACATATCCCCAAATCCCCAACCCCAGCTCGTGGTAACCACCATTCTTCTCTCTGCTTTTATAAATTCATTTTTTTTTTAAGATTTCACATAGAAGTGAGATCATGTGGCATTTGTCTACCTGTGGTTGGCTTATTTCACATAACTTAATTTCCACCAGGTTCATCCATGTTGTTGCAAATGACAGGATTTTCTTATTTTTGATGGCTGAAGAGTATTCCATTGTGTTTTTATATCCCATTTTCTTTATGCACTTAGCTGCTGATGGACATGTAGGTTGATTTCATATCTTGGCTACTGTGAATAATGCAACAATGAACATGAGGGTGCAGATACCTTTTCAAGATCTTGATTTCCGTTCCTTTGGGTATATACCCAAAAGTGGAATTGTTGAATCATATGATATTTCTATTTTTAATTTTTTGAAAAATTACCATACAGTTTTCTACAGTAGGTTGCACATATTTACATTCCTACCAACATTGTACAAGTGTTTTTTTCCCTCGACACTCACATCAACACTTGTTATTTCATGTCTTTTTAAAAACCATTGTAATTGGTATGAGGTGATATCGCACTGTGATTTTTATTTGCATGTCTCTGATGATTAGTGATGTTGAACACCTTTACATATAACTGCTGACTATTTACTTAAATATCTTCTTTAGAAAAATTTCTATCAAAATTTGTGCCAATTTTTAATTGGTTTATTAAATAATATTTGTTATGGATTTGTATGAGTTCCTTAAGTAATTTGAATATTAACCCCATATCAAATATATGGTTTGCAAATATTTTCTCCCTTTTTTTAGGTTGTCTCTTCACTGTGTTATTTCCTTTGTTGTGTAGAAGCATTTTAGTTTGATGTAGTACCACTTATTTGTTTTTGCTTTTGTTGCCTATACTTTTGATGTCACATCCAGAAAATCATTGCCAAGACAAATGTCAGAAAGTTTTTCCCTACTGTCTTTTAGGAGTTTTATGATTTCAAGTCTTATATTTAAGTCCTTAATCTATGTTGAGTTAATTTTTGCATATAGTGTACTCTGAAACTCCAATTTCATTCTTTCCATGTGAATATCCAGTTTTCTCTACACCATTTATTGAAGGGAATATCCTTTTCTTATTGTTTATTCTCGGCACCCTTGTCAGCAATTAATTGACATATATATGTGGGTTTATTTCTGGGATTTCAATTCTGTTCCATTGGTATAATTGTCTTTATGCCAGGATCATGCTGTTTTGATTGCTACAGCTCTTTAATATAGTTTGATGTCAGGAAGTGTGATGCCTCTAGATTTGTGTGACATTCTCAAGATTGCTTCGGTTATTCGAGGTCATTTGTGGTTCTATAAGAACTTTGGAATTGTTTTTCTACTTATGTGAAAAATGGCATTGGAATTTTTCGTAGGGATTTTATTAAATCTGTAGATCACTTTAGGTTGAATGTACGTTTTAATCATATTACTTCTTCCAATTCACGAACGAAGAATGACTTTCCATTTTTCTCCGTCTTCTGTAATTTCTCTCATAGAACTTGTAAAATGTCCAGTCTATAGTTTTTTGGTTTTTGTTTTTACTTCTTTGGATAAATTTATTTCTAAATATTTTACTCTTTTGATTATAAGTGGAATATCTTTCTTAATTTCATTTTGGTATATTTTGCTGTTAATGTATAAAAACTCCACGAATTTTCTAAGTTGATTTTGCATTCTGTAACTTTTCTGAATACACTTGTTAGTTCTGACAGTTGTTTTTTTGAGATTTTAAGGTTTGTAAACACATGATCATATCATCTCCAAGCAGATAATTTTACTTCTTCCTTTCATATTTAGATGCCTTTTATTTATTTATTTTTTTTGTTTTTGTGGTTAATTTCTCTGGCAAGAAATTCCAGTCCCATGTTGAATACAAGTGGCAAGAGTCAGCATCCTTGCCTGGTACTTGATCTCAGAGGAAAAGTTTTCAGTTTTTTCCTATTGATTATGATGTTACTTGCAGACTTTTCATACATGGGTTTTATTTTGTTGAGGTAAGTTTCTTCTATATGTATTTTTTGAGATTGATTTTATTATAAATGAATGTTGATTTTTTTGAAGTGGCTTTTCTGCATCTATTGACACAATTATGCAGTTTTAATCTTTTATTCTATGAATGTGGTGTATCACATTGATTGACTTGCGTGTGTTAAACATTCTTGCATCACAGGGATATATGCCACTTGTTCATGTCATGTGATGCTTTTAATGTGCGGTTGAATTCACTTTTTCAGTAATTTATTAATGATTTTTGCATTTGTGTTTATCAGGAATATTGACATGAAGTTTTCTTTTTGTGAGGTGTCTTTCTGACTTTCTATGGGTGATATTAACCTTATTTTTAAAAAAGCTTGTAAATGCTCTCTCTTCTATTTTTCTGAAAAAAAATTCAGAAGAATTGGTATTAATTTTCTTTGAATGTTTGGTAGAATTTGCCCATAAATAGATTGGTCCTGGGCTTTTCTTTGTTGGAAGGTTTCTGATTAATGATTAAATCTCATTATTTGTTATTGGTCAGGCTTTCATTTTCTTTTCAATTCTATTTTGGTACATTACATGTTTCTAGTGAAATATAAATTTATTATCGATTGTTCAATTTGTTAATATATACTTGTTCACAATAGTGTCTTATATTCCTTTTTATTTCTTAGGTTTTCCTCATAATGTCACATTTTTAATTTCTGATATTATTTGAGCATTTTCTCCTTCTCTCATAGTCTCACTAAGGGTATGGTTAATTCTGTGTATCTTTTCAAAAACACAGCTCTGATTTTGTTGATTGTTTCCTATTTTTTTCTAGTCTCTGTTTTATTTATCACTGCTTTAATTTTTATTTTTAATTTTCTATTTCTATAATTAGAATAAGTTTATTTTATTTTTATAGTTCCTTGAGTCAAAAGTTAGGATGTTTATTTGACATTTTTTAATTTTTTGATTAAAAAATTTTTTGATTAAAAAGTTTGCTTAGGCTTTTATCACTCTAAACTTCCCTCTTAGTGCGCTTTTACTTTATCTCCTAAGTTTTCTTTTGTTGTGTTTTGATTGTCTCAAGATACTTTAAACTTTTCCTTTGATTTATTCTTAGATACCATGGTTAATCAGTATTGTGTTGTTTAATTTCCACATTTTTGTCCACTTTTTCTGTTTCTTTCTGCTTTTTTAATTCTCTTTTTAAAATTTATTTTTATTACTTTAAGTCCTGGGATATACGTACAGAACGTGCAGGATTGTTGCAGAGCTATACACGTGCCATGGTCGTTTGCTGCACCCATCAACCAGTCATCTACGCTAGGTATTTTCTCCTAATGCTATCCCTCCCCTAGCCGCCCACCCCCCAACAGGCCCTGGTGTGTGATGTTCCCTTCCCTGTGTCCACGTGTTCTTATTGTTTAACTCCCACTTACGAATCAGATCATGTGGTGTTTGGTTTTCTGTTCCTGTGTTAGTTTGCTGAAAATGATGGTTTCCAGCTTCATCCGTGTCCCTGCAAAGGACATAAACTCATCCTTTTTTATGGCTGCATAGTATTTCATGGTGTATATATGTCACATTTTCTTTATCCGGTATATCATTGATGGGCATTTGGGTTGGTTCCAAGTCTTTGCTATTGTGAATAGTGCTGCAATAAACATATGTGTGCATGTGTCTTTATAGTAGAATGATTTATAATCCTTTGGGTATATACCCAGTAATGGGATTGCTGGGTCAAATGGTATTCTTAGTTTTAGATCCTTGAGAAATTACTACACGGTCTTCAACAATGGTTGAAGTAATTTACACTATCACCTACAGTGTAAAAGCATTCCTCTTTCTCCACATACTCTCCAGCATCTATTGTTTCCTGACTTTTTAATGATCACCATTGAAACTGGCATGAGATGGTATCTCATTGTGGTTTTGATTTGCATTTCTCTAATGGCCAGAGATGATGAGCTTTTTATCATATATTTGTTGATCATATAAATGTCTTCTTTTGAGAAGTGTCTGTTCATATACTTCATCCACTTGTTCATGGGGTTGTTCATTTTTTTCTTGTAAATTTGTTTAAGTTCCTTGTAGATTCTGGATATTAGCCCTTCGTCAGATGTACAGATTGCAAAAATTTTCTCCCATTCTGTAGGTCACCTGTTCACTCTGATAATAGCTTCTTTTGCTGTGCAGAAGATCTTTAGTTTAATTTAATCCCCTTTTTCAATTTTGGCTTTTGTTACCATTGCTTTTGGTGTTTTGGTCATGAAGTCTTTGCCCATGTCTATGTTCTGAATGCTATTTACTAGGCTTTCTTCTAGGGTTTCTATAGTTTTAGGTCTTACATTTAAGTCTTTAATCCATCTTGAGATAATTTTTGTGTAAGTTGTAAGGAAGGGGTCCAGTTTCAGTTTTCTGCATATGCCTAGCCAGTTTTCCCAACACAATTATTGAATAGGGAATCCTTTCCCCATTGCTCATTTTTATCAGGTTTATCAAAGATCAAATGTTTGTAGATGTGTGGCATTATTTCTCAGGCTTCTGTTCTGTTCTATTGGTCTATATATCTGTTTTGGTACCAGTACCATGCTCTTTTGGTTATTGTAGCCTTGTAGTATAGTTTGAAGTCAGGTAGTGTGATACCTCCAGCTTTGTTCTTTTTGCTCAGGCTTGTATTGGCTATACAAACACTTTTTTGGTTTCATATAAAATTTAAAGTAGTTATTTTCTAATTCTGTGAAGAAAGTCAATGGTAGCTTGATTGGGATAGCATTAAATCTATAAGTTACTTTGGGCATTATGGCCATTTTCATGATATTGATTCTTCCTATCCATGAACATGAAATGTGTTTCCATTTGTTTGTGTCCTCTTTTATTTGTTTTAGTAGTGATTTGTAGTTTCCTAGAAGAGGTCCTTTCCATCCCTTGTAAGCTGATGCTCACTGGAGAGAGCAGGAAAGTTCTAAAATTGACACCCTATCATCACAATTAAAAGAACTAGAGAAGCAAGAGTAAAAAAAAAATCAAAAGCTAGCAGAAGACAAGAAATAACTAAGATCAGAGCAGAACTGAAGGAGATAGACACACAAGAACCCTTAAAAATCAATGAATCGGAAGACGGTATTCGGAAAATATTAACAAAATAGATAGAACACTAGGCAGACTAATAAGAAAAGAGAGGAATCAAATAGACATAACAAATAATGATAAAGGGAATATCACCACTGATCCCACAGAAATAGAAACTACCATCAGGGAATACTATAAAGATCTTTATGCAAATAAACTAGAAAATCTAGAAGAAATGGATAAATTCCTGGACACATATATGTGTATACACATATACACATATATACATATACCCTCCCAAAACTAAACCATATAGAAGTTGAATTCCTGAATAGACCAATAACAAGTTCTAAAATTGAGGCAGTAATTAATAGCCTACCAACCAAAAAAAAAAAAAAAAAAAAAAAAAAAAAGCCCAGCATCAGACAGATTCACAGCTAAATTCTACCAGAGGTACAAAGAGGGGCTGGTATGATTCCTTCTGAAACTATTCCAAACAATAGAAAAAGAGGGCCTTCTCTCTAACTCATTTTATGAGGCCAGCATCACCATGATACCAAAACCTGGCAGAGATGCAACAACAAAAAAAGAAAATTTCATGCCAACCAATATCCCTGATGAACATTGATGTGAAAATCCTCAACAAAATACTGTCATACCGAATCCAGCAGCACATCAAAAAGCTTATCCACCATGAGCAAGTCAGTTTCTTCTCTGGGGTGCAAGGCTGGTTGAACATACACAAATCAACAAACTTATTCCATCACATAAACAGAACCAACGACAAAAACCACATTATTATCTCAACAGATGCAGAAAAGGCTTTCAATTATACTTAACATCCCTTCAGGCTAAAAACTCTCAATAAACTAGGTATTGATGGAACATGTCTCAAAAATAATAAGAGCTACTTATGACAAACCGACAGCCAACATCATGCTGAATGAGCAAAAGCTGGAAGCATTCCCTTTGAAAACTGGTACAAGACAAGGATGCCTTCTCTCACCTGTCCTATTCAACATAGTATTGGAAGTTATGGCCAGGGCAATAAGGCAAGAGAAAGCAATGAAAGGTATTCATTTCTTCCTATTTAGGAAAAGAGAAAGTCAAATTGTTTCTATTTGCGGATGACATGATTGTTTATTTAGAAAACCCCATCGTGTCAGCCCAAAATCTCACGTTGACAAGCAACTTCAGCAAAGTCTCAGGATACAAAGTAAATGTGCAAAAATCACAAGCATTTTTATATGCAGATAATAGAGAGCCAAATTGTGAGTGAACTCCCATTTGCAATTGCTGCAAAGAGAATACAACGCCTAGGAATACAACTTTTTCTGCTTTTGTTTTCTATTTTTATAATATTCGTGTCTGAAAAGATATCTGGTATGATTTCAAATTTCTTCAATTTTCTAAGGCTGATTTTGTGACATAACATGTAATTTTTCATGGAGATTTTTTTACATGTGCTTGAAAAGAATATGTATTCTGCTGCTTTTCGGTGGAATGTTCTATATATGCTTGTCAGAGCCATTGGCTTATAATGCTGTTGAAATCAACTTTCTCTTTGTTGGTTGTATTCCAGTTGTTAAATCCTTTATAGGAAAGGGGTATATCAAAGTCTCTTACTATTATATTATTGTTATCTATTTTTCCCTTCAGTTCTGTCAACATTTGCTTAATATATTTACATGTTTTTATGTTGGTTGAACATATGTTTGTAATTATTATATCTTCCTTGTGAATTGACCCCGTATCATTATATAATTTTTTTGTCATTTATAATTTTTGACTGTACGTCTATATTTTCTTAAGTAAATGTAGCCACCCCTTTTCTCTTTTTGCTATCATTTGCATAGAATATCTTTTTCAATATTTTCACTTCCAGTCTTTGGGTGTCCTTAAATCTAGTAAACTCTTGTAGACAGCATATAGTTGGATGGTGCTTTTTAAATCTATTCATCCACTCTGTCTTTTGCATAGAAAATTTAATACATTTACATTTAAAGTAATTTTTTAGAAGAAATAATTTACTTTTGCCTTTTGATCATTATTTTCTGTTTGTCTCTTATCCCTTTAGTTCCTCCTTTCCTCTCTTGCAGTCATTGTGGTATTTTGTTGACATTTTATTGACATGCTTTGATTTCCCTCTTTTTTACCTTTGTATAGTTTCTTTAAGTATTTCTTTGTGGGCACCATAAAAATATATTTTGACCTGATAACAAGTTAACTTCAATCATATACAAAAACTCTACACTTTTACATCTTTCACTATATATTACTGATGTCACAATTTACATCTATTTGTTTTGTTTATCCATTAGCATATTTTAGTTATTATTACTTTCAATATTTGTTACTTGAAATATTTTTATCAGAATTAAAACTGGTTTACCCATCATCATTATTGTAATGTAGTTTCTGTATTTGTCTATGTTTATGTTTACCAATGGGCTTTATGCTTTCACATGCTATCATGTTGCTGGTAGAGTATTTTTATTTCAAGTTGAAGAACTCCCTTTCACACTTATTGTAAGTTAGGGATCATGATAATAAACCTCTTCAGTTTCCATTTGTTTGAGAAATTCTTCATGTTGTCTTCATTTCTGTAAAACAGCATTATGTGGTATAGTATTCTTGGTAGACAGTGCTTTTTAAAATTCCTTTAGCAGTACGAATATATGATTCCACTCAATTCTGGGCTGTGATGTTTTGCTAAAACGTCCACTGATGGCCTTGTACAGTTCCCTTGCCTGTGACAAGTTATTTTATCTTTCTGATTTCAAAAACTATCTGTTTTTTACTTTTGACAGTATGTCTTCATAAGAATTTCTTTGGGTTCATCTTATTTTAGAACTTTTGATCTTCCTGGGTGTGGATGTCCATTTTTTACCCTCCACATTTGGAAAATTTTCAGCCATTATTTTTTAATAAACTTTCTGATTCTTTCTCTCTCTCTCTCTCTCTATCTCTCTCTCAAACTTCTGGGAAATCCATAATGCCTGTATTCTTTCACTTGATAGTGTCCTATACGTTTTTTATGTTTTCTTCATGGTTTTCCTTTTCTTTTCTTTTCTTTTCTTTTTGTTCCTCTGAGCTACTCTGACCGGATACTTTTAAATGACCTTTCTTCAGGTTTGTTGATTTATTTATTTATTTATTTATTTATTTATTTATTTATTTTTGAGAGGGAGTTTCACTCTGTCGCTCAGTCTGGATCTCGGCTCACTGCAACCTCCACCTCCTGGGTTCAAGTGATTCTCCTGCCTCAGCCTCCTTAGTAGCTGGGACTACAGGTTCCCGCCACTGCATCCAGGTAATTTGTGTATTTTTAGTAGAGACGGGGTTTCACTATGTTCGTCAGGCTGGTCTTGAACTCCTGACATTGTGATTCACCTGTCTTGGCCTCCCAAAGTGCTGGGATTATAGGCATGAGCCACCACACCAGGCTTGGTGATTTTTTCATTGTGCTTAATCTAGTTTTCTGATGAACACTTCTGCTGAGTCTTCATTTATAATTCATTTATTATAATTTTTAGCTCCAAGGCATCAGTTTAGTTCATTAAATTTTTTCCCATTTTTTTTTTGTTCAAGTTCTGACTTTGTTCATGCATTATTCTCTTGAGATCCTTGAATAAATTTTCTGATTGTTACTTTGAATTCTCTGTCAGGTAATTAATCTATCTCTGTTTTATTAAAGCCAGTTTTTGGAGTTTTATCTTGATTTTTTTTTATTATTATTATACTTTAAGTTCTAGGGTACATGAGCACAACGTGCAAGTTTGTTACATATGTATACATGTGCCATGTTGGTGTGCTGCATCCATTAACTCATCATTTACATTAGGTATATCTCCTAATGCTATCCCTTCCCCCGCCCTCTCCACAATAGGACCCAGTGTGTGATGTTCCCCTTCCTGTGTCCAAGTGATCTCGTTGTTCAATTCCCACCTATGAGTGAGAACATGCGGTATTTGGTTTTCTGTTCTTGTGATAGTTTGCCAAGAATGATGGTTTCCAGCTGCATCCATGTCCCTACAAAGGACACAAACTCATCCTTTTTCATGGCTGCATAGTATTCCATGGTGTATATGTGCCACATTTTCTTAATCCAGTCTGTCACTGATGGACATTTGGGTTGATTCTAAGTCTTTGCTATTGTGAGTAGTGCCACAATAAACATACGTGTGCATGTGTCTTTATAGCAGCATGACTTATAATCCTTTGGGAATATCCCCAGTAATGGGATGGCTGTGTCAAATGGCATTTCTAGTTCTAGATCCTTGAGGAATCACCACACAGTTTTCCACAATGGTTGAACTAGTTTACAATCCCACGAACAGTGTAAAAGTGTTCCTATTTCTCCACATCCTCTCCAGCGAGTTGTGTTTCCCTATTTCTTCATTTTCCTTGAATGTATTAATGTCTATATGTTAGCAAAAACAACCACATTTTTCAGTCTTCATGGTTTGGCCTTGTGTAGGAGAAGACTTTCACCAATCAACCTGGCCAGAGATTTTGTGGGCCTCTTAAACCTTCAAACTGTTGTATTAGTAGTGTCCTCAGGCTTCTAAAATATGCCATACCCTGTCAGCACACAGAGACAGATGAGTCAGAAACCAGCTTCTGATGCAACTTCTGGAAAAGTTGAAACTTTTGACACATGCGCCAATTCTTTCTCTCCCTGGGGAGAAGCTGGGAGCTGGGTTTTTCACTCACTCATTCTGTGATGAACCAGTGGGATAATCCATGACAACTACTCATGTACTAGTTCAAACCACTGTTTTTGTTCTCTGTATCCCCCATGTATCTAGTATATGTTTGGTCCCATCAGCACTCCAATAAAGGCAAGAGACAAGTCAGTCCCTTAAGCAGCAATGTAAAAGTTGAGATGTTGGATGTGTGGTTTGATGTTTTTCCACCTCACGAAGAAGCTTTTTGGTGTAAGAACTTTATCCACATTGTAAATCCTGCCTCCCCTTATCAGGTGTGTGCAATTAAGTCATCCTAATTCTTAGGCTGAGACAAAGCAAGGGTTACCATTAAAAGAAACTGTGTTGGCTAGAACACTCTGAACAAGAACAGCATTACAGGAGAAAGTTGGGTGTATTATTCTTGCACAGACAAAATCTATGTGCCAGACTTGATTTTAAGAATTCTCGAGGAGTTTTTGAGTAGTGGAGTACTATCAGAAAACCCCTGAGTGTGTGGTACTGAGAGGGACTAAGGAGTCTCATGCAGATCTTTTATTACTTAAAAGCTCTAACTGGACCACTCGAAATTCTTTATTTTTACACTTTCAACTTTCATTTCAGAGTCAGGGGGTACAAATGCAGGTTTGTTACTTGGGTATATTGTGTGATGCTGAGGTTTACGGTACAAATGGCCTTGTCACCCAGGTAGTGAGTATAGTACCCAATAGGTAGGTTTCAACACTTTCTCCTTCCTCCCTAGACCCTCTAGTAGTCCTCAGTGTCTATTGTTGCCATCTTTATATCCATAAGTATCCAATATTTAGCTCCCATTTAGAAGTGAGAATATTTGGTGTTTGTTGAAATACTTGAATCTAAGCCTGTCCTACCAGGTAACCTCCAGCCAAGTTTTTTTTTTTTTTTTTTTTTTTTTTTTTTTTTAACATAGATTAAAAATGTCAAACATTCTCCTATTTCTAAGTCAGTGAGATTGTGACTATTATTCAAAATAGAAGTCCCTATGGAAGAAAAGCCCTTTTTCTGAGGAAACTACCTATCCTGATTTTTCTCAGGAAATCCAGCTCTGCATTTTGTTACTGTTTTTTTTGTGGATCTTCTTTATATTTTAGGCACTATTCTTATTATCAACCATGATTTTTAGCGCTCTGGTAAGTTTCAATGCATTGAGTATGACTCAGAGTCTCTTAGGAAACTGAAAGGCCGAGTAACATGTCAACATTTCTTCAAGAGACATCTTTTTATTAAAACATTTTTTAAGTGTGGATAGCCATTTAGAAAGCATTGAGTTTGATGGTGTCCAACATAATTGTCTGGGAAGTTTGTTTAAAAATCAACTTTCAGAGCTATAATCCAGCTGTGCTATATCAGCATCAACATGGCTGATAACTAGACATGTGTATTTTTAACTAACACCTTCCATGATTTTAATGTACCACAAAATTTGAGAACTGTTTAATTTACCTTTCTCCTTCTTTATATAAAGGAAGAATAAGACCTAAAAAGGGAATATAACTTTCACAGGTTTACTAAAATATAACCAAAGGAATATTCAAAAGAAGTGAAGGCATCATTGTAACTTTTGAAAATTATTTCTTTTTAAAATCTACCATGCAGCATAAAAAAGTTGGACTTGACTTACAATAGCTAGTTTAATTAAGTAGATCTTCTGTGGCTCTGAGCTTCAAATAAATCAGGTCTTATCACAATGAAATTAAGCTTTGCTAATGCCTGTGTTTTAATAAAATGCAAATCAGGACCCTGGGATGTGACTCTTAAAGTTCAAGTTCTAAACTTCTTTAGCACTCACGAAAGATAGGGCTGTCAGACTGAGGAGGCCCAAAAGCCTTTGAGGTTTCCTCCAGGTAAGCCCTGAAGCTATGGGCCAGTTAATGGCTCTGGCGGTTAATTGAGCTAAAAATAAAACATAAATTATGCCCGAGGTACTTTTTCTCCCTCTCTACACAGAATTTGATTAAGAGATGTGTTTCATGAAGGATGAGATTAGATCTGCGTGGGATTAGATAAAAATGGACAAGAATTTTGTATTTTCCCTGTAGCTCTCCAGCTGCCTCTACAGAAGACATCCCCCAGGGCTTGGGCCTTGAACTCATGTTATTTGGAAATTTTGAGTGGGTTCAGATTTTTTTGATATGGGCCCTTTCATCCGTGTCAGAAGAACAGCTTGGTTCTTTGATTTCTCTCCAAGTTAAGGACAAGTTCTATGAGGCCATTTTAATTTTCTCATTCTAAAACTTTAATCAGTGGTTTAGAAGAAATATTCTTCAGTCAGTGGGTAAACACAAACACACACACACACACACACACACACACACACACACACCCCTTCTATAGTTAAGATAAAATTTCTGATGTTGTTGCACCCCAAATTTTAATGCTGTATTGGTGACTGTGATTTGCTAACAATGGCAGCATCTATAAATGAGCTTCTTGGAACTGAGAGAATAACAGGAAAAGGAATGAGAAGAGCGAGAGCAGACCCAGGTAGCTGAAACAGAAAGCAAGGGAGGCAATGAGCAAAGGTGTTTCCCAGAACTTCAAGAGTGATTCAGCCACAGACAAGGAAGCTTTCTTCATGTTTCAAATGTACATTTATTTAAAAAGCCATCAAGGTAAAATGTAGCCTTAGAATAAAAAGGAGAAAATGTTCCAATTTGATGTCTTATTAGAGTTGACATCAATTCTGCCCATCTCTCCAAGTCTATGTCTCATTTCTTGAGGAATTCCCTACTCTTTGCTAAATATGGGGAGTGTTGAAGATAGGCAGTAAGAAAACTAGTGTCTTGATTGTATATTATTCTGAGAAACAACTGGTGAGGCGGTGCTGACCCACATCCTTCCAATCCCTTCAAAGAAGGAAAGGTTAAGATTATGGAGGAGGTACTTTGAAGAGCCTTAATAGTGAAAAAAATCTCCCCACCCATCCTGATACTTAGTATGAATCATTACATATTAATGTCCCTGAAGTAGGCAAAACTATGGAACTTGAATTTTGTTGGAAATTGCACTGACTGAGAAGATAGGATGCCAACGTCAAACCTTGCCTCTTCCATGGGCCCATTTGACATTTAGAAATTCACATGACTTTCTATAGTCCATGTAGGCCTTTCTATGGTTCACAAAGGCCTTCCTTAAAAGGCATTTGAATGCTACACTATCATGGGAGATAAACAGCCTGGTATTTCCAGCCTGCTACCAATTAGAGTCTCTCAGACAACTGAATGTTTATCTACCGAATTATCTGGCCTCAACAAAACCTGTTTACTCATTCCTTAAACATGCCTAGGGCATTCTCTTCCTCTATACCTCACATTGTTATTCTAGTTTGGAAGGCCTACCCACTTTCTGTCATCCCATCTAAATTTTCTTCAAGTTCCAATGAAAGTCCCACATCCCTCTAGGACTCTTTCTTTCTCCTCTACTCTCACTGCTCATATCACTCATTTGGTACTTTTCATCTGTATGTTTATGTCTGACCTCCCCAACTAGACTATAAGTTTTTTGGGTTTTTTTGTTCAGTGTAGAGATAGTATCCTACTCAATTAATTCAGTTAATAGATGGAAAAGCTCCTTACAAATTGCCAAATATGACGATTATTTTATGTCAGTTGTTTTAAAAGGCAGTTATCGCATAGTAAAGAGACTGTGATGAAGACGGATCTGAGTGCTGGTGTTTGTGACTTCACTTATTAGCTGTGTGACTTTGGGCATACTATGTAATCACTTCAAACTTAGTTTGCTTATCTGTAAAATGGGGATGACAAGTACCATCCTCAATAAATTTTTATGAGAATGAAATGTCATTAATGGGCATAAGCATTTTATAATTTTTCCTGAGTTGTATAAATGCAACCAATTATAAGCATACCATTACCCACGTATAACTCTTCCCCATTATAACAGATACACAATTCAGGCCACAATAAATGTTTCTTTGGGACTATGATGATAAAAGTGATGATTAATACCACTATTTACTCTTTTCTAGACCAAAGTAGGAAACAGCCAAGGTGTAAGTCACCAAAACTGGCTCCTTTATGGAGACTAGTCTGCCTGATTTATTTCATGTTTTTTCACAGAGTATCAGTATGGAAGGGACCCTTAGAGAAAAATCCAGTTTAAGTTTTTCATGTTACTGATATGGACAATGAAGTCCAGAAAGGGGAAGGAGTTGCTCAAAGTTACATAGCATGTCAAACATGGGGACAAAAGTGATGTAAATTCTGATACAGATATAGACACATATGACAGGATTTTCTTCAAAGATCTGTGGACTTGTTCAGATTTCCACTTTAATATTCCAGCCTATTACTAAGGTTTAGTGGATGTCCATGGTCACACAGCCAGGAAGTAAAGGAGCCAGGATTTGAGCCCTGTTCTGTCTGCCTCTCAAGGCCCTGTGCTGCTTCCTTCCCCAAATCACAACCTGTTCGTGTACTCCCATTTTCTTTCCGTCCATCACCCATAAGGAAGGCAGACTCAAATCTCCCCACTGCACCAGCACTGGTCTCCTAGAGTTGACTGAAGGTGTAGCAGGATCGGTCTTAGACAAGACCTCCTGGACACCAGTTTTAGGAAGGAATAGGCTTTAGTCAGCTGGGAGCATCGGTAGACTTCTGTCTCAAGATCTGAGCTCCCCAAAGTCAAGATTCCTGTCCCTTTTAAGGGCCTACAACTCTAAGGGGTCCAAGTGAAAGGGTCATGATACATTGTGCAAGCGGGGGCTACGTGACTGGGGCTGCATGCACCAATGATCAGAACAGAACCAAACCAAACAGGAAGTTACACAATGCTTCCTCATACAATGTCTGGAATCTACAGATAACATAAGTGATTAAGTCAGAGGCCGATCTTTAACTACCAGGCCTGGGGTGTGGCACCAGGCTATCTGACTATTGAATTTCACTTCTGACTTTTCTTTAACTCCTACTTTCTCTTTCCTTTGAGGCAGAAAATTAGACAGAAGACAATATGAGAGGTGATCTCCTCCCTTAAAGGTATAAAAATTATTGAGGTAGATTTGAAATAAAGTACAGATTGGTCCAAACCAAGGCAGTGTGGTCCAGACAGAGGTCAGGGGATAAGCAAAAGTGAAAAACCTTAGGCCTAGCAGCTCCTTTTCTTCCACATGTATCATTCATTAGGAAAATTATTTGACTGTTCTGCATATAATTGAGAAAATACTTGATATATTCAATCCTTAAGTTGTTTATCTGTAGGATGAGGATAATAATAGTATCTATCTGATAAACTAGTTGTAAGGATATAAATAAAATAATGTATGTAAAACACTTAGAATTGTAGCTGACAGTGAGCACTCAATAAATGCTAGCTATTTTCATTGTTACTATATAACAATAAAGTCATAAGAATTGTAAGAAAAGTACAAACAAATTACAATGGCTAGACAAAGATTGTCAGATTGGGTTTAAAAAGGAAACCTTCTACAAGGAACCTTGAAATATAAACACATATGTGTTGAAATAAAGAGATTATAAAATGACACAGCTTGCAATCACTAATCCTAAATTCTATTTAGAGGAGAACTTTAGAGGTGGAAAATTCTACAGCAAGTGATGGAGAGGGGAAGGAAGTATGATGAACCTCATAGAGGATACCATTTTATCTGGTCTTTGAAGGATAGATAAAAGATTTAGACAGTCAGAGACAGGAGAGGGGGCCAAAATTGAAGGATAAGGCTTGCCTGGGAGAAGTCAGTATTGCAGTTTGACAAGAGCAGTATTACCATGCAAAGAGGTAGGGGGAGATTCAGCTAGGTGGATAAGTCATGACCAGATTTTGGAGAACCTAAGGATGGCTGGATAAGAAGTTTGCTCTTTCTCTTAAATCTGTCTCCCTATATATTCTACAAATTGTTTTCACTTTTGTAACCACAGAGAATAATTGAATTTTATTCATCCTCTACATAGAAGCTCTTCCAATATTTGAAAGCAGCTATAATATTTTTAACTCAACAATGTCTTTAGAGAGCTTGAGTAGGTTTCTCCCTCCCAGGCCTTGGGGCAGAGTATAATAGGCCTCAGATCTTGGAATCGCTCTCTTCTTCTAGAAAGGTACATGAACATTCATTTTAACAAATGCTTACTGTCCATTTCCTTGGGGAGACAGAGATGACCAATCTACCACCTCTAAGGAGCTCCCAGTCTAATAGAAAAAACAAACATTATTTTAATAAAATATAATATAAACTGATAACCATAAAGATAGGGACAAGTTTAAGATTCATAAGTCACTTTGGAGAAAGAGTAAATACATCTATGGTGGGAGAAAGAAGTATTATGTAAGAAAAAACTTTTCAGAGGATGTGAGATATAGACTAAATTTTGAAGAATTAAAGAAAGACTGGGAGTTGGCAGGCAGAAAATGTGAGTAAATAACACTATAATGAGAGCACAGAATTTACTATGCTTCAGAGAAATAAAATAGTCAAGGATAACTTAAGTATTTTTAGCTAGAGTGTCTTCATATATAGTGATGTTATTAACCAAGAACGGGAATATAGAAGAGCAAGCTTGATGCATGTGAATTGGAGATAAGTGATAATGGTTTTCCTTTCAAACATTTTAAGCCTGAATGACAAACAAAAACAAGGATTATTGTACATGAAAGACACAAGGAACTTGTGTGTGTTTGTATGCACATATGCATGTGTGTGTGTTGAAATGACTACTGTTCAAGCCTACATGATTCTCTTACAGCATGTGCACTCAAAACCATCATTATCTAGACCTTGAAGCCATACTTGCTAAAATGTGATCAGTGGATAAATTGCATTAGAATCATCAGGTCACTTTTAAAAGTAGAGAGCCCTGGGTACCAACCATTACTCAGATCATGTTGAGAACCACTGCCTTAAGAGATAGGGATTGTTATCATCTTTGACAGGACATTACCATCCTTAGACATTTTAAAACCTCTTGGTTGCCTAAAAAATAAAATCATAGAATGTCAGACCTCTGGAATTAATCTAGTCTAATCCCTTCTTATTCAGATCAGGAAACTGACATCCAGATAGGAGAGTAACTCTCCCATGATTATCTGAACAGGCAATGAAATAGACTAGACTAGGGCTTTGGTCTCCTAGACCTTAGACCAGTGCTTTTACAGGCTTGAGAATTCAGAGTACAAACATCTACTGTGATTGCTGAATGAATTTTTTACTTTGTTCCAATACAAAAATTTGGCCCAGGGAATAAATCTGGAATCAAACATTTTCTGTTGATGATGTCTCTGGTTATTCAGTTCCTAGCCTAATTTTTCTCTGAGCTACCTGGGAAGTAACAGACTTATAATATCTCCTTGAGCCTTCCTGACTGTGGATCCTCTCAGCACTCCATTCAAAATCATCATCCAACCTCAAAACCACACAATATATAGTATATATAAATACATATGCACACACACACAAACATATATACATATATAAAATATATATATACGTATATATATATATCATACATAACAAAATAGATTATGATGGAATATAAAGATAAATTCATACAGAACACGAAATCCATTATGCTTCATTTTTCCCTACAAATTTCCATTTTTATCTATAGGCTTTACTCCTTATCGTCATCAGAAATATGTCTTGTTCACAGCTTATTGTTTTATTGTGTGTGCTGTTCCTTTTTTGACATCAGACAATTAACATTGTAGCTGTTCAGTTTATAAGCACATACTGCCTTGCACTGCTGAGAAACCATGAAACCAAGCTTCCCTAACTAACTAAATTTGTGCCATCCACCTCCCTGCACAGGCATTAATTCAAGTTAAAGATGAGATTTTTGTATATTTGGTTGTTCCAAGTATTGAGTACTTGAACAGCTGATTAGAGTAACTCCAAATTATATCCCTCCTACACTGGTATAAATGTCAAAAAAAGAAATGTGAGAAGTTTCAAGCTGGATACCTAATTTCTCCCCTCTTCTTTACCTGACCCAGTACAGCATTTTAGTGTGAGTATATTTGAATACTTAACAGTAGTTCTGTGAGGTCTGAGCAGCAACTTCCTTCTAACTTTTCTAATCCCTCACTTCTCTCCAAGAGACATTTGTATAAGGAAATGGACAATAAAAACACCCAGAGGTCAAATCTACTGAAATAAAAATGACTGCCCTCCTCTGAGTGGTCCAGGACCCCAGCCAGAGTCTTCCTAATCCTATCCCATTCACCATGCTGCCTCCACAGTTATCTTTTAAGACAGGCTTGAACTTCTAACTTGAGAAATATGGAGTAGATATACTTGTCTTTTCTTCTACTATGCAAAATTATAAACCCATGACATTGTATGTACAACAAACATAAGAAAACTTGCAAAACTGGAAAGAAGTAGGAAGACTGGGTAGAAACTGCAAGCCTTGAGGAAAAACATCTGGCATGTTTTCTTGGTTTCCTTTTTGCTTCATATATTCCACACTTGATACCAAAGAAAGCTGTAACCCACAAATACCAATAGTTGCAGACAAAAATGAAATCCAAACAAAAGTCTGCCCTTTGTAGATAAAGGACCAAGAAAGGTGCAGCCTAGAAAGACCCAAAACTTTTAGACAATGACCATTCTCCTACAACCAGTATCACAGAAAAAACTATAGTCACAATATTAGCAGAGGCTGAGTGAGGAGCCTAGAATTTCACCCTTTCCAGGTTATGACAAGGTACTCAATACTATCTGTCAAGTAGGTATCAGAGAAACCTGAGTGGGGAACCAAAACTTTCATCACCATTTGGCAGTATTTAGCACTCCTCTTTAGATGCGAAAGAAAACCATGCAGGGATTTTCAACATCCCTTCTCATCTGGCAATAACAGAGTATCCCTCCCTCTCCCAAAGATGTTATCAGAGAAGGCTTCCTGTAGAGTCAGGACACTCATCACTGCCCAGCAGTATTGAGACCAGCTCCCCTGCAGTACCAGTGGAGGCCATGTGAGGAGCAGTAACAAGACATTCCTACCTCTTGCAACCCAGGAGCTATTAGAGGAGGTCTAGTGGAGGGGTCATCATTTCCACCTTGTCAGTGGTCAGAACTCCAAGCAGTAACAGAAAATTTCAACACAGAACAAAAGCTATAAAGAAGAACCAGATAGAAATATAGAAATTCTAACAATAAATAATGCAACAACCAAAATAAGAAATGAAATGAATGGATTCAATAGCAGAATGGAAGGAAAAGAGGAAAGACTAAATTAAGTGGAAGCTAGAATGATAGAAATTACCACAACTGAACAACAATGAGAAATTTACTGAAAAAAAATAAACAGAGCTTCTGAGGTCTGTGGGATTGTAAGAAGGGGTATAACATTCATGTTATCAGAGTTCCAAAGGAGAGACAAAATTAGGTAGAGCAAAAGACATTGAAAAAATAATGGCTAAAACTTTCAGAATTTGGCAAAAAAAAAAATAAATCTATAGATTTTAAAAGTTGATAAAACCCCAAATAGAACAAACTCAAAGAAATCCACACTAAGACTATTAGCCACAACTCTTAAAGGCAAAGAAAAAAAATCTTGAAACAGTGAAAGAGAAATTACACTTTAACTATAGGTAAAAAACAGTTTAAATGACAGGTTTCTTATTAGAAATTATGAATGCCAGAAAAAAAGTGGCACAACATTTTTCAAGTACTAAAGAAAAAAATCATGTCAACCCATAATTCGGTACTCAGTGAAAGTATACTTCAGTAATAGAGAAAAAATCAAGACATTCTAAGATAAAGGGTAACTAAGAGAATTTTCACCAATTCAACTTTAAAAGAGTGGTTGAAAGAAGTTATCTAAACAGAAAATAAATTATTAAAGAAGGAGGCTTGACTATCAGAAAGAAGAAAAAGTAGCAATAAAAATATAAGAAAATAAAATAGACAACTCTCTTTAGATTTTAAAATTATGTTTGATGATTTAAGCAAAAATTATTGCACTGTTTGATATGGTTCTGATGTGGGAACTCCTGTGAGTTCTGATTGGTTCTCAATGTGTGTACAAAAAAATACCTAAGACAAATAAATTATAAATGGGGCAAAAACCCTAGTAACATGATAACACCAGAAATGATTGTATCTATATCTATATCTATATACACATATACATATATAATAGTTTATATATTATATAAATATATATTTATATTTTGTAATATATTATATAATATATAATATAAAACATATATTATATAATATATATTTAAATAACATATATATAAGATAAAATAACCTAGAATATCACCAAAAAAACTATACAAAGAGATACACTCAAACACCCTATGTATAATTCAATATAGCGTTCTAAAATATAGTCATGCAATCCAAAATGGCAGGTAAGAAGAAACAGAGAAGCAAAAACAGAAAGAACAAAGGGAAAACCAAAAGTGAAGCAGTAAATTTAAACTCTAATCTATTAATAATTTCATTAAATATAAATGATCAAAATATACCACATAATTTAAAAGACAGAGGTTGAGAGGGTGGAATAAATAAGCATGACACAACTATTCTATCTGAAAGAAACTCACTTGAAATATAACGATAAAAGCATCATGAAAACAAAATAACATAAAAGATCCATTATGAACATATTTACAAAAAGGAAGCAAGAGTAACTATATTAATATCAGATAAAGTAGACAAGAGCAAATAAATTTTACAGACACATAAAATTATATATGATGATAAAAAGTCAATCCCCAAAGATGATAATCTTAAATAAGTATAACACATCAACCGAGCTGTAAATTATGTGATGCAAAAATTAACAGAACTGAAAGGACAAATAGACAAATCAAAATTATAGGTGGGGACTTTACGCCTCTCTAATCAATTGACAGTACAAGTAAACAGAAAATAAACAAAGATAGAATTCAACAACATCAGCCAACAGGTTGATCTAATAAACAAACATTTACAGAAAACTCGACCCAACAATAGAATACACATATTTTATAAGTGCCCAGGGAGTGTATACCAAGATAGACCATATTCTGGGCCCAAAGCAAACCTAAACAAATATTAAAATAATTTAAACTATATGGAATATGTTCCTTAACCAAATGAAATCAAAGTAAAAATCAGTAATAGTAAGATAACAGGAAAATCTCCAAATATTTGCACATAAAGTCACATACTAGTACATACTACATGAGTTAAAAAGGAACCCTCAAGATAAATTAAATAAAACATTTCACTGAATGAAAATTAAAATACACAAGATCAAAATTTGTAGAACATAAAAACTTTTTTTTTTTTTTTTTTGAGATGGAGTCTCATTCTGTCACCCGGGCTGGAGTGCAGTGGCGTGATCTCAGCTCACTGCAACCTCTGCCTCCTGGGTTCAGGTGGTTTTCCTGCCTCAGTCTCCCAAGTGGCTGGGATTACAGGTGCCCGAAACCACACCCAGCTGTTTTTTTTGTGTTTTTTTTTTTTTTTTTTTTTTTTTTTTTGTATTTTTGGCAGAGACGGGGTTTCACCATGTTGGCCAGGCTGGTCTCAAACTCCTGACCTCATGATTCACCTGCCTCAGCTTCCCAAAGTGGGGTTTACAGGTGTGAGCCATCACACCCAGCAAAAACTCTTAAAGCTAATTGGATATCAATAGGCATAAAAGAATAACCTTGACTAAAATCTCACACCCTATACAAAAGCAATTCAAAATGGATCACAGACTTAAACATAAAACATAAAACTATAAAAACATTTAGAAGATAACAGGAAAAAAATCTCTGGGACCCAGAAATTTTTGAAGTATTAGACAAGATATCAAATCATACTTCACAAAAAATTGAAATGTTAGACTTCATCAAAATTAAACAAACAAACAAAAAATGTTTGATGTGCTCAAGATTCCTGTTAAAGGTATGAAAAGCCAGGCTACATACTTGGAGAAAGTATTTGTAAACCACGTATTTGACAAAAGTCTTTACTATAGACTGGATGTTTACGCACTTACCCTTGCCAAATTCATATGTTGAAATCTTAACCCTCAATGTGATGCTAATCAGAAGTGGAACCTTAGGGTGGCAGTTAGGTCACCAGGGTGTAGCCCTTATGATGGGATGATGTCCTACTAAAAAAGAAAAAGACCTCTTTTATGGTTGTCTAGTAATTGTGAATATTAACAGTTGTGAACATTACAAAATCTTTTAAGATCCAACCTTTGCTTAACTACTTTCCTAGCCTCACTTCCCATCATTGCCTTCCCATCTTCTTTCCCCTTCTCACCTCATTAAATGTCCAGAGCAGCTGAAAAATATACATAAAACCAAAGATAGTTTTAGAGGCATGATTTATCACCTTTATGCAAATTAAAGATGCCCCTACCTCAGATGGAGGGAGACATATATTGGCGATCATAGCTAATTGGACAGAGATGGACTGCAGTTCCATCATTACTTAAGCCTTTATTGATCCTCACCTGATCCATGGCAATATCTATCTAACTGGTCTCAAGTTAAAATTCTGTCTCCTGACTCCCAATTCTATATTACCACTCTTGATCAAGATCCCCTCTCCCAACAACTAGTTATAATTGTCTAATTTTCTGAGTCTTCCCTAGTAGATTAGAAATTGCTAGCAGGCAATTAATGTCTCAGTTTTATGTCTTTCCGGGACCCACTATAGGGTCTGACAGAGAGTAGGTGCTCAGGAAGTGTTTGCTGAATTTAATCAAATTTGCCAAGCCACTCAACTAAGTCCATTGCCTACCCTCAACCTCCTCTGGCTCTCAGAAGCTGAATTGCTGAAAGGTCACTTTATGGATCTAGGTGGGTGGAAAAGAGAACTTTGTTCAAACCATAACAATGCTTGGATCATTGTACTGTAGCCAAGTAGGCAGCTTCTTAAGGTGCCCTGGATTAAAGGCCAAAATGTGGACAAGTAGGACTATTACTAAGGGCTTCTGACATGAGGAATTGAGCTACAGCCATCTGTGCATGAGGCCCTTCCTCTCAGTTGGCAACCAAAATAAGCTGGCTCATTTTCTGCTTTGAATTTTGATTTCTATTTCTTCATCTGAGGATCTCTGTACTGCTCAGCCCTTTATTTATTATTTAGTTCTTTGATTTTTTAGAAGCATGCTCTATGCCTTAAAAGCTTAGGGGAAGAAGTCCGATAAAATATGTCATTAATTAAAGACAAAATGATGGAGAGAAGTCATAATAAAGAAGAAAAACTAAGGAAAAAATAGGTGCCTCATTTCTTGAACCCTTTTTTCCAAGAAATTCAAAATTGGTCACAGGATTCCTTGACATCTAGACTTCTATTAAGCTCCTTCAGTTTGCAGGGTTCTTGAGGGGCTTTTGAAATATTCAACAAAAATAAATGCAAGCACATTGGAAGGATAACCAGCAATCAGCGGCACATCTGTTGTGGTCTTTAATGAGCTGCACAGTCTGCCTACAAGAATACACTTATTTCCCTACTTACTGGCAATCACAGTGAAATATGGCCCTCAACAGTCAGTCTCCAGTAGGTATTTCCTCAGTTGAAGAGAGCTGCCTTGCTCAAGGTCATGTCCCTCTCCAGGGAAAAGGAGAAGACTTGTGCCTCTATTAGTAATAAATACAAAGTTTTAAAGACCTGGCCACCTTACCTCAACTCAGGAAAACTCTGAAGGATCATTCCAGATTCAGACACACCTCAGTTCTCTGACAAATCCTGCTTTCTTGCCTTCTCTTTCACAGGTATTGATCTCAAGAGTATTCCTAATATACCTCCTGCACACTAATCTCTGTCTTTGCTTTTCAGGAACTCCAACCTGTGACATCTTTCTTCAGGAGTCAAAAAGTAGATATTGAACAACCGGGCTTTTCTGCTAGTCTGTGAGTTTCTGATGGGCAATGGCTTTGGGGTCCTACCCACATCTAGCTCATTGCCTGGTAGGTACATTGTATGTGTTAAGTAAATGTATCTAGAATTTAATAGTCCAAACAAAATAGTAAGGGACTGGAAAAAGTGTTCTCAGAAATGTGCTGATCCAGAAAGTGGTGAGCACTGTGCTATGATTCATTCTCTCTCTCTCTCTCTCTTTCTCTCTCCCTCTCCTCTCCCTCTCTTTTGATCTACCATTTTCAGTTAAGCAATTGTAAAAGGTAGGTATTATTAACACCATTTTCAAAATGTAGAAACTAATGTTGAAGTTTAATTGGATCCCATCTGTCAATTTTTGCTTTTGTTGCAATTGCTTTTGATGCTTTAGTCATGAAATCTTTGCCCATGCCTATGTCCTGAGTGGTATTGCCTAGGTCTTCTTCTAGAGGGTTTTTTTTTTTCTTAATCATTTTAGGTTTTACATTTAAGTCTTTAATCCATCTTGAGTTAATTTTTGTATAAGGTGTAAGGAAAGGGTCCAGTTTCAGTTTTCTGCATATGGCTAGACAGTTTTGCCAGCACCATTTATTAAATAGGGAATTCTTTTCCCATTGCTTGTTTTTGTCAGGTTTGTAAAAGATCAGATGATTGTAGATGTGTGGCGTTATTTCTGAGGCCTCTGTTCTGTTCCATTGGTCTATATATCTGTTTTGGTATCAGTACCATGCTGTTTTGGTTACTGTAGCCTTGTAGTAGAGTTTGAAGTCAGGTAGCCTGATGCTTCCAGCTCTGTTCTTTTTGCTTAAGATTGTCTTGGTTATATGGGCTCTTTTTTGGTTCCACATGAAATTTAAAGTAGTTATTTTCTAATTCTGTGAAGAAAGTCAATGGTGGCTTCATAGAAATAGCATTGAATCTATAAATTACTTTGGACAGTATGGCCATTTTCACGATATTATTTCTTCCTATACATGAGCATGGAATGTTTTTTCCATTTGTTTGTGTCCTCTCTTATTTCCTTCAGCAGTGGTTTGTAGTTCTCCTTGAAGAGATCCTTCATATGCCTTGTAAGTTGTGTTCCTAGGTATTTTATTTTCTTTGTAGCAATTGTGAATGGGAGTTCACTCATGACTTGGCTCTCTTGGTGTTCATCTATTATTGGTGTATAGGAATGATTGTGATTTTTGCACATTGATTTTGTATCCTAAGACTTTGCTGATGTTGCTTATCAGCTTAAGGAGTTTTAGGGCTGAGATGATGGGGTTTTCTAAATATACAAGCATGTCATCTGAATATACAAGCATGCCATCTGCAAACAGAGACAATTTGACTTCCTCTTTTCCTATTTGAATACCCTTTATCTTTCTCTCTTGCCTGATTGTCCTGGCCAGAACTTCCAATACTATGTTGAATAGGAGTGGTGAGAGAAGGCATCCCTGTCTTGTGCTGGTTTTCAAAGGGAATGCTTCCAGCTTATGCATACTCATTGTGATATTGGCTATGGGTTTGTCATACATAGCTCTTATTATTTTGAGGTATGTTCATCACATCTAGTTTATTGAGTGTTTTTAGCATGAAGGGGTGTTGAATTTTCTTGAAGGCCTTTTCTGCATCTATTGAGATAAGCATGTGGTTTTTGTCATTGGTTCTATTTATGTGATGGATTACATTTATTGATTTGTGTATGTTGAACCAGCCTTACATCCCAGGGAAGAAGCCGACTTGTTCACGGTGGATAAGCTTTTTGATGTACTGCTGGATTCACTTTGACAGTATTTTATTGAGGATTTTTGCATTGCTATTTATCAGGCATACTGGCTTAAAATTTACTTTTTTTGTTACGTCTCTGACAGATTTTGGTATCAGGAAGATGCTGACCTCATAAAATAAGTTAGAGAGGAGTTCATCTTTGTCTATTGTTTGGAATAGTTTCAGAAGGAATGCTACCAGCTCCTCTTTGTACCTCTGGTAGAATTCGGCTGTGAATCCATCTGGTCCTGGACTTTTTCTTGGTTGGTAGTCTATTAATTACTGCACCAATTTTGGAACTTGTTATTGTTCTACTCAGGGATTCAACTTCTTCCTGGTTTAGTCTTGGCAGGGTGTATATGTCTAGGAATTTATCCATTTCTTCTAGATTTTCTAGTTTATTTGCATAGATGAGATTATAGTATTCTCTGATGGTAGTTTCTATTTCTGTGGGATCAGTGGTGATATCCCCTTTATCTTTTTTTATTGTGCCTATTTGACACTTCTCTCTTTTCTTCTTTATTAATCTGGCTAGCAGTCTACTTATTTTGTTAATTGTTTCAAAAACCAGCTCCTGGATTCATCAATTTTTTGAAGGCTTTTTCTTGTCTTTATCTCCTTCATTTCTGCTCTGATCTTAATTATTGCTTGTCTTCTACCAGCTTTTGAGTTTGTTTGCTCTTGCTTCTCTAATTCTTTTAGTAGTCCTTCAGGAGCAGTTTCCATGTAGTTGTGTTCAGTTTCCATGTAGTTGTGTGGTTTTCAGTCAGTTTTCTAATTCTGAATTCTCATTTTATTTTACTGTGGACTGAGAGACTGTTTGTTATAATTTCTGTGTTTTGCATTTTCTGAGGAGTGTTTTACTTCCAATTATGTGGTCGATTTTAGAATAAGTGCTATGTGGTGCTGAGAAGAATGTATATTCTGTCGATTTGGTGTGAGACTTTTGTAGGCGTCTATTAGGTCCGTTTGGCTCAGAACTAAGTTCAAGTCCTGAATATCCTTGTTAATTTTCTGACACATTGATCTGTCTAATATTGACAGTGGGGCGCAAAAGAAACTATCATCAGAGTGAACAGGCTACTTACAGAATGGGAGAAAGTTTTTGCAATCTATCCATCTGACAGAGGGCTTAACAAACTTAAACAAAGTACAAGAAAAATGCAAACAACCCCATCTAAAAGGGGGCAAAGTATATGAGCAGACACTTCTTAAAAGAAGACATTCATGTGGCTAAAAAATATACAAAAACCAGCTCATCATCACTGGTCATTACAGAATTGCAAATCAAAACCACAGTGAGATACCATGATACATCACTTAGAATGGTGATCATTAAAAAGTCAGGAAACAACAGATGCTAGAGAGGAAGTGGAGAAATAGGAACTGTTGGTGGGAGTTTAAATTAGTTCAACCATTGTGGAAGACACTGTGGTGATTCCTCAAGGATCTAGAACCAGAAATATCATTTGACCTAGCAATCCCATTACTGGGTATACATCCATAGGATTGTAAATTATTCTATTATAAAGACACATGTACATGTATGTTTATCGTAACACTATTTGCAATAGCAAAGGCTGGGAACCAACCCAAATGCCTATTAAGAATAGACTGGATAAAGAAAATGTGGCACATATACACCACGGAATACTATGCAGCCATAAAAAAATGAGTTCATGTCATTTGCAGGGGCATGGATGAAGCCGGAAACCATCAATTGCAGCAAACTAACACAGGAACAGAAAATCAAACACTGCATGCTCTCACTCATAAGTGGGAGTTGAATAATGAGAACACATTGATAGAGGGAGGAAAACATCACACTCTGGGGCCTGTCAGGTAGTGGAGGGCAAGCGGAGGGAGATCATTAGGACAAATATCTAATCCATGCATTGCTTAAAACCTAGATGATGTGTTGATGGGTGCAGGAAACCACCATGGCACATGAATACTTATGTAAATAACCTACACATTCTGCACGTGTATCCCAGAACTTAATTTTTTTTTTAATTTAAAAACCAAAAAAACTAAGGCTGAATTAAGTTAGTTGGCTTTGCCCAAGTTCCCCTAGTTAATAAGTGGCAGGGCCCGTATTTGAACTGAAGTCTGACTGACCCCAAGTCTTGTATTTCACATGGATCATGGATGCAAAGAGGTGGTTTCCCTAGACATGTCCTTTTCCTCCCAATTGTTTGCCTGTATATGTAATTTTTTTTACACAATTTTAAATGAGAATCTTGTTATGGGATCAAGTGAAAGGTGATATCAATTGGTGTGTCTTTGTAAACACACCAAAGAATATTACATAGTGGATTATTTGTGTATCTTTGTATTGTTAGGGTCATTTTTCCTTTCAGTAGTTCTTAATACATTTCTTTTGAATTGAAATTCTAATGAAATATATAGTGTTCAAAAAGGGGCAGAAAACATACATGTGAAATATGCAAATGTTTGTATAGTGAAACATGTAATAACCACTGAAGTAAAGGACTAAAATATTACTGTCACTTAGAGTTTCCCTTTGTATACCTGTCCAATTGCAACCCTTATCCTAGTGGTAATCATAGCTTAACTTATACAGTAATAATTTATTTGCCTTTAAAAATAGTACTACACATATGTATGCATCCCTAAACAATACAGAACATGGTTTGTCAAACTATGGCTTATGGGTCTAATCCAATCTTCCCCTTGTTTTTTTGTAGAGTTTCGTTGGAGGACAACCATACACATTCATTTGAGTATTGTCAACAGTTTTTTATGCACTTTAGAGATGAGTAGTTGCAACAGGCACTATATGACCCACAAAGCTTAAAATGTTTGCTATATGGTCGTTTACATAAGAAGTTTGTTTTTTGATATAGATTAGTTTTGCTTGTTTTAAACTTTATAGAAAGAAAATTATACAATATGTACTATTTGAGGACTTAATTGTTTTCCCTCAACGATAATTGTGTAAGATTCATGCACAATGAATTATTATTTTCTAGGCATCAGCTGCTAACAATTGAAGTAAGTACGAATTTCATAGTCTTATTTCAACTTCTTGAATTAAACTGTATTATATTTTAAAAACTATTTGTAAAAATATACACACTATAGAAAATATGGAAAAATAAAATAAAGAAACTTTTAATGAAAATAAATTTCTTTTTTAATCAGTTAAAGATAACAATTTATGGCATATTTTTTCAAAAACTCTTGATTTCACCATTTTAAAAAGCATAATTCTAGCTTTTTTCAGGAAATATTTAAAAAAGCCTAAATGGAAGAAAACAATCTGTAATCTCTCAGAATGAACACTATTAATAACTTTTCACCTGTCTTCGGTTTTTCTTTCCCTTTAGTTCTTTAATTTATTAGTCTTGACAATAAAAAGATTACATGTCAAAACTTACATATCAAAACCTATGTGATGTAGGCAAAGGAATACTGAAGAAATCTTTCAGCCTTAAATATGTTAGAAACAAATAAATATTTCAAAATAAATTCATTTAGATTTTAACTTAAGATTAAAAAATAATTGCAAAGTAAATGTTTTCTAATTATATGGATGCATATATACGTGTTATCCTTTGATATTGATTCCTTATTTTATCATAATGTAGCCCTTTATATCTCCAAGAGACTTTTGTTGTGATCTTCCTGATGTTTTTTGATAAGCTCATTGTCCCTAGCATTTCTAACAACTTTGTTTGTAGATTTTAAAACAATATCCTTAGTTAAATAATCATGTCTATTACAGCTTCCTGAAGTATTGTTACTTTTGGAATATAAAATTCTTCTCTTTTTCCTGTTTAAACATTTTTTCACCTCGAATTCTATTGTATGTGTGATATTAACATTGCCTGATAATAGTGCTTGAATATTTGATTTCATCTTCCTCTCAATTGTTTTCTTCATTCTAGTATTTGTTTTCATTCTAGTATTTGTCTAATATATATTTTTTCATTATTTATTTTCCAACTTTTAAAATCTTCTTTTGAAAGATTCAGGTATCATTTTTTGTGTGTGTTTTCTATTTACTCTGCTCTTTTTCTCTCCTTCATGTAATAGTGTGTGCACACACAGACACACACACAGTCCTATTCACTTTTTTTTTTTTTTTTTGCCTTCTTGTTGAATTATTCATCTTTGTTCTTTTTCTTCTAGCGAATTGGAAGTTATAGTAAACTTCTGATGAATAGTTACCCTTAAGTATTTATTCCATATTTAAATTTGCATTTTCTATCAAGCCTAGAATTTAAAATAATTTGATATGTTCGCTTTCTCTCCATCTCTCTCTTAATGTAACCATCTGTGACTAAAGTTTGGAATTCTTATAAACTAGCATTGTTTGGAAACTTAATATAATATTATTGGCTGTAATGTTTACTGTTATTTCTGGCATTCACATTTTCCCCTTTCTTGGATTTTTGTTCTCACTCAATTATTTCACTCAAAGGGCCTTAACATTCCTGAGGTTTGTATTTCTGAAAACTTTTCTATTCTGCTTTCATGGCTCCTGATTGGCTTGGTTGGGGATTGATTGTAAATCAAAATAATGTTAACACAAAAACTTAAAGATGTGTTGCTATTGCCTTCTGGCATCCAGTGTTGCTAGTAAAATTTAGATGCCAAATTAATTTTCATTTATTTTGTGTAAAATCTGTTTTTATTCTTCCTAATATGGAAACATTTAGTTTTTTAAAATTGTAGTTCTTAAATTTAATGAAGTGTCTAAGGGTAGATTTTGGTTACTTTTATTACTATTATTCTGCTTGATTCTGTTTGGTCTCATGCCTTGGGAGAAGCATGGGGAAATTGTCTTTTTCTATTTCTTTGATTATTTACCCTGATTTATATTCTTTGTTCTTCAACTTTATAACTCCTCTGAAATGTACGATGAACCTTCTGGATTACATATATAGGTATCTAAATTTTCATTTCACAGTTTTTGTCTTTTTTTTGTGGTATATTTGATTTTCTCAATTATAAGATTATGAATTCAATCTCTAGTCATAATCATTGTACTGTTAAGCCCTTCTAATAATTATTATTAAGTAATCTTACTGGAAAATCTAGAAGAAATGGATAATTTCCTGGACACTTACACTCTTCCAAGACTAAACCAGGAAGAAGTTGAATCCCTGAATAGACCAATAGCAGGCTCTGAAATTGAGGCAATAATTAATAGCCTACCAACCAAAAAAAGTCCAGGACCAGATGGATTCACAGCTGAATTCTACCAGAGGTACAAGGAGGAGTTGGTACCATTCCTTCTGAAACTATTCCAATCAATAGAAAAAGAGGGAATCCTCCCTAACTCATTATATGAGGCCAACATCATCCTGATACCAAAGCCTGGCAGAGACACAGCAAAAAAAGAGAATTTTAGACCAATATCCCTGATGAACATCGATGCAAAAATCCTCAATAAAATACTGGCAAACCGGATTCAGCAACACATCAAAAAGCTTATCCACCATGATCAAGTGGGCTTCATCCCTGGGATGCAAGGCTGGTTCAACATTCGCAAATCAATAAACATAATCCGGCATATAAACAGAACCAAAGACAAGAACCACATGATTATCTCAATAGATGCAGAAAAGGCTTTTGACAAAATTCAACAGCCCTTCATGCTAAAAACGCTCAATAAATTCGGTATTGATGGAACGTACCTCAAAATAATAAGAGCTATTTATGACAAACCCTCAGCCAATATCATACTGAATGGGCAAAAACTGGAAAAATTCCCTTTGAAAACTGGTGCAAGACAGGGATGCCCCCTCTCACCACTCCTATTCAACATAGTGTTGGAAGTTCTGGCTAGGGCAATTAGGCAGGAGAAAGAAATCAAGGGTATTCAGTTAGGAAAAGAAGAAGTCAAATTGTCCCTCTTTGCAGATGACATGATTGTATATTTAGAAAACCCCCTTGTCTCAGCCCAAAATCTCCTTCAAATGATAAGCAACTTCAGCAAAGTCTCAGGATACAAAATTAATGTGCAAAAATCACAAGCATTCTTATACACCAGTAACAGACAAACAGAGAGCCAAATCAGGAATGAACTTCCATTCACAATTGCTTCAAAGAGAATAAAATACCTAGGAATCCAACTTACAAGGGATGTAAAGGACCTCTTCAAGGAGAACTACAAACCACTGCTCAGTGAAATAAAAGAGGACACAAACAAATGGAAAAACGTACCATGCTCATGGATAGGAAGAATCAATATCGTGAAAATGGCCATACTGCCCAAGGTAATTTATAGATTCAATGCCATCCCCATCAAGCTACCAATGAGTTTCTTCACAGAATTGGAAAAAACTGCTTTAAAGTTCATATGGAACCAAAAAAGAGCCCGCATCTCCAAGACAATCCTAAGTCAAAAGAACAAAGCTGGAGGCATCACGCTACCTGACTTCAAACTACACTACAAGGCTACAGTAACCAAAACAGCATGGTACTGGTACCAAAACAGAGATATAGACCAATGGAACAGAACAGAGTCCTCAGAAATAATACCACACATCTACAGCCATCTGATCTTTGACAAACCTGAGAGCAACAAGAAATGGGGAAAGGATTCCCTATTTAATAAATGGTGCTGGGAAAATTGGCTAGCCATAAGTAGAAAGCTGAAACTGGATCCTTTCCTTACTCCTTATACGAAAATTAATTCAAGATGGATTAGAGACTTAAATGTTAGACCTAATACCATAAAAACCCTAGAGGAAAACCTAGGTAGTACCATTCAGGACATAGGCATGAGCAAAGACTTCATGTCTAAAACACCAAAAGCAACAGTAGCAAAAGCCAAAATTGACAAATGGGATCTAATTAAACTAAAGAGCTTCTGCACAGCAAAAGAAACTACCATCAGAGTGAACAGGCAACCTACAGAATGGGAGAAAATTTTTGCAGTCTACTCGTCTGACAAAGGGCTAATATCCAGAACCTACAAAGAACTCAAACAAATTTACAAGAAAAAAACAAACAACCTCTTCAAAAAGTGGGCAAAGGATATGAATAGACATTTCTCAAAAGAAGACATTCATACAGCCAACAGACACATGAAAAAATGCTCATCATCACTGGCCATCAGAGAAATGCAAATCAAAACCACAATGAGATACCATCTCACACCAGTTAGAATGGCGATCATTAAATGTCAGTAAACAACAGGTGCTGGAGAGGATGTGGAGAAATAGGAACACTTTTACACTGTTGGTGGGATTGTAAACTAGTTCAACCATTATGGAAAACAGTATGGCGATTCCTCAAGGATCTAGAACTAGATGTACCATATGACCCAGCCATCCCATTACTGGGTATATACCCAAAGGATTATAAATTATGCTGCTATAAAGACACGTGCACACGTATGTTTATTGCAGCACTATTCACAATAGCACAGACTTGGAATCAACCCAAATGTCCATCAGTGACAGACTGGATTAAGAAAATGTGGCACATATACACCATGGAATACTATGCAGCCATCAAAAAGGATGAGTTTGTGTCCTTTGTAGGGACATGGATGCAGCTGGAAACCATCATTCTTAGCAAACTATCACAAGAACAGAAAACCAAACACCGCATGTTCTCACTCATAGGTGGGAACTGAACAATGAGATCACTTGGACTCAGGTAGGGGAACATCACACACCGGGGCCTATCATGGGGAGGGGGGAGGGTGGAGGGATTGCATTGGGAGTTATACCTGATGTAAATGACGAGTTGATGGGTGCAGCACAGCAACATGGCACAAGTATACATATGTAACAAACCTGCACGTTATGCACATGTACCCTACAACTTAAAGTATAATAATAATAAATAAATTTTAAAAAAAAGAAGATATACTTTCTTTTTCTTTAGCTACTTCTTTTTCAGAATAGCCTGATTTTTATTTTTGAATGCAATAATCTCCTGACATCTCTGAGGATATTAATTATAATTTAAAAATTACTCTGTTTCATGAATTATCTTTTTATCAGTCTGTCATTCTATATGATGATCTTGAAATTTCTCTTCTTTGCTATTGGTTTTCCTTACATGTTTGAAAATCTTGCTTCTCCATTTATATTTATAAATGTAATACTATCTGACTTAGTGTGAATGGAAGTGTCTAATGAACAATAAAATTGACTAGAAAATCACTGTTAGAGGGTGGAGGCGTGACTACTGACTGATTTCATTGTAATGAGCCTGAGGTAATAGCAGAAAGGGAAATAGACATGCTGTTCAATCTAATCTCCTGTCTCCTTTTTCCAGGAATTTCTAAATATGTCTATTCTATTGACAACAATATATACTTTTTCTAAGACTGTTATAGATTTATTCTTTTCTGCAATATATTGTATTGTGACATTTGTTGAGCATTTTTTGTGGTGTAGTATGTGAGTAATTTTTGTAAATGTGCCATGGGCATTTAAATACACACACACACACACACACACACACACATATATTTAACATATAAAAATTAAGTTTTATATATTAAGTTTTATATGTACAAAACAACTTATATATATATATATAAGTTAAAATATAACTTACTGTGTTTTTGAAATTATTTATAATTCTATTTTATATTTGTCTACTTGATCTGTAAAGAATATTTAGAGGTTAAAGTCCTCTGCTATTGTGTTTCTGTCTATTTCTATTTGTATTTCTGAAGTTTTGCTTTAATTTTTTTAATGTAATGATGTTTGACATATAAAGATTCATGACCAATATATTTTTATTTTTAATACAAAATGACTTGTATTGTTCAGTTGAATGATATTTGTTTTGCATTACTGTCCCTTACTTTTTTCGTTGCTTTATCATGTAAATAGCCACTTTTAAATTTAACTAGTAGGTACTTAATAGTCTACAAAATCTTTCCTATATGTCAGTTTCAAAAATGAAATGCCCTTTTTTGTTTTAATCAATTTAAGGTCAATGGTTTAAGAGTTTATTTCTCAATTCTACCCAGCTTGTAAGTCTATGAATATTATCTGGCAATTTCAATCCAGATTACGTTATTATTTTTATGCAAACCAAGAGGTAGGATTGTTCCAGGCAAAGCAAAAGTGAAATTATGGTAAAGAGCAAAGGTCATGGAGATACTTTTGTTTTTTATTTTTTAATTATACTTTAAGTTCTAGGGTACATGTGCACAACGTGCAGGTTTGTTACATATGTATACATGTGCCATGTTGGTGTGCTGCACCCATCAACTCGTCATTTACATTAGGTATATCTCCAAATGCTATCCCTTCCCCCCTCCCCTCAATAGGCCCCGATGTGTAATGTTCCCCTTCCTGTGTCCAAGTGATCTCATTGTTCAGTTCCCATCTATGAGTGAGAACATGTGGTGTTTGGTTTTCTGTTCTTGCGATAATTTGCTGAGAATGATGATTTCCAGCTGCATGCATGTGCCTACAAAGGACATGAATTCATCCTTTTTTATGGCTGCGTTGTATTCCATGGTGTATATGTGCCACATTTTCTTAATCCAGTCTGTCACTGATGGACATTCGGGTTGATTCCAAGTCTTTGCTATTGTGAATAGTGCTGCAATATACATATGTGTGCATATGTCTTTATAGCAGCATGATTTATAATCCTTCGGGTATATACCCAGTAATGGGATGGCTGGCTCAAATGGTATTTCCAGTTGTAGATCCTTGAGGAATCTTCGTACTGTTTTCCACAAAGGTTGAACTAGTTTACAGTCACATCAACAGTGTAAAAGTGTTCCTATTTCTCCACATCCTCTCCAGCACCTGTTGTTTCCCGACTTTTTAATGATCGCCATTCTAACTGGTGTGAGATGGTATCTCATTGTGGTTTTGATTTGCATTTCTCTGATGGTGAGTGATGATGAGCATTTTTTCATGTGTCTGTTGGCTGTATGAATGTCTTCTTTTGAGAAGTGTCTGTTCATATCCTTTGCCCACTTGTTGATGGGGTTGTTTGATTTTTTCTTGTAAATTTGTTTAAGTTCTTTGTAGATTCTGGATATTAGTCCTTTGTCAGAGGAGTAGATTGCAAAAATTTTCTCCCATTCTGCAGGTTGCCTGTTCAATTTGACGGTAGTTTCTTTTGCTGTGCAGAAGCTCTTTAGTTTAATGAGATCCCATTTGTCAATTTTGGCTTTTGTTGCCATTGCTTTTGTTGGTTTAGTCATGAACTCCTTGCCCATGCCTATGTCCTGAATGGTATTGCCTAGGTTTTCTTCTAGGGTTTTTATGGCTTTAGGTCTATCATTTAAGTCTTTAATCCATCTGGCATTAATTTTTGCATAAGGTGTAAGGAAGGGATCCAGTTTCAGCTTTCTACTTATGGCTAGCCAGTTTTTCCAGCACCATTTATTAAATAGGGAATCCTTTCCCCATTTCTTGTTTTTGTCAGGTTTGTCAAAGATCAGACAGTTGTAGATGTGTAGTATTATTTCTCAGGGCTCTGTTCTGCTCCATGGGTCTATATCTCTGTTTTTGTAAAAGTACCATGCTGTTTTGGTTACTGTAGCCTTGTAGTATAGTTTGAAGTCAGGTAGCGTGATGCCTCCAGCTTTGTTCTTTTGGCTCAGGATTGTCTTGGAAATGCAGGGTCTTTTTTGGTTCCATATGAACTTTAAAGTAGTTTTTTCCAATTCTGTGAAGAAAGTCGTTGGTAGCTTAATGAGGATGGCATTGAATCTATAAATTACCTTGAGCAATATGGCCATTTTCATGATATTGATTCTTCCTATCCATGAACATGGTATATTCTTCCATTTGTTTGTGTCCTCTTTTATTTCACTGAGCAGTGGTTTGTAGTTCTCCTTGAAGAGGTCCTTCACACCCCTTGTAAGTTGGATTCCTAGGTATTTTATTCTCTTTGAAGCTATTGTGAATGGAAGTTCATTCATGATTTGGCTCTCTGTTGGTCTTTTATTGGTATATAAGAATGCTTGTGATTTTTGCACTTTGATTTTGTATCCTGAGACTTTGCTGAAGTTGCTTATCAGCTGAAGGAGATTTTAGGCTGAGACGATGGCGTTTTCTAAGGATACAATCATGTCATCTGCAAAGAGGGACAATTTGACTTCTTCTTTTCCTAACTGAATACCCTTGATTTCTTTCTCTTGCCTAATTGTCCTAGCCAGAACTTCCAACACTATGTTGAATAAGAGTGGTGAGAGAGGGCATCCCTGTCTTGTGCCAGTTTTCAAAAGGAATGCTTCCAGTTTTTGCCCATTCAGTGTGATACTGGCTGTGGGTTTGTCATAAATAGCTCTTATTATTTTGAGATACGTTCCATCAATACCGAATTTATTGAGAGTTTTTAGCATGAAGGGCTGTTGAATTTTGTGAAAGGTCTTTTCTGCATCTATTGAGATAATCATGTGGTTTTTGTCTTTGGTTCTGTTTATATGCTGTATTACATTTATTGATTTATGTATGTTGAACCAGCCTCACATCCCAGGGATGAAGCCCACTTGATCATGGTGGATAAGCTTTTTGATGTGCTGCTGTATTCAGTTTGCCAGTATTTTATTGAGGATTTTTACATTGATGTTCATCAGGGATATCGGTCTAAAATTCTCTTTCTTTGTTGTGTCTCTGCCAGGCTTCAGTATCAGGATGATGTTGGCCTCATAAAATGAGTTAGGGAGGATTCCCTCTTTTTCTATTGATTGAAATAGTTTCAGAAGGAATGATACCAACTCCTCCTTGTACCTGTAGTAGAATTGGGCTGTGAATCTGTCTGGTTCTGGACTTTTTTGGATTGGTAAGCTATTAATTATTGCCTCAATTTCAGAGGCTGCTATTGGTCTATTCAGGGATTCAACTTCTTCCTGGTTTAGTCTTGGGAGAGTGTAGGTATCCAGGAATTTATTCATTTATTCTAGGTTTTCTAGTTTATTTCAATAGACGTGTTTATAGTATTCTCAGATGGTAGTTTGTATTTCTGTGGGATCAGTGGTGATATCCCCTTTATCAATTTTTATTGCATCTATTTGATTCTTCTCTCTTTTCTTCTTTATTAGTCTATCAATTTCATTGATCTTTTCAAAATACCAGATCCTGGATTCATTGATTTTTTTAAAGGTTTTTTTGTGTCTCTGTCTCCTTCAATTCTGCTCTGATCTTAGTTATTTCTTGCCTTCTGCTATCTTTTGAATGTGTTTGCTCTTGCTTCTCTTGTTCTTTTAATTATGATGTTAGGGTGTGAGGTGTCAGTATGCACCTAGTGGGGTATGTCTCCCAATTAGGCTACTCAAGGGTCAGGGACTCACTTGAGCAGGCAGTCTGTTCATTCTCAGATCTCAATCTCCGTGCTGGGAGAACCACTGCTCTCTTCAAAACTGTCAGACAGGGACATTTACATTTGCAGAGGTTTCTTCTGCTTTTTGTTTAGCTATGTCCTGTCCCCAGACCTAGAGTCTACAGAGGCAGGCAGGCCTCCTTGAACTGTTGTGGGCTGCACCCAGTTCGAGCTTCCAGGTGGTTTTGTTTACCTACTTAAGCCTCAGCAATGGTGGGTGCCCCTCCCCCAGCCTCACTGCCGCCTTGCAGTGAGATCTCAGACTGTTGTGCTAGCAATGAGGGAGACTCCGTGGGTGGGGGATCCTCCGGGCCAGGCATGGGATATAATCTCCTGGTGTGCCGTTTGCTAAGACCATTGGTAAAGTGCAGTATTAGGGTGTGAGTTACCTGATTTTCCAGGTGTGGTGTGTCTCAGCTTCCCTTGGCTGGAAAAGGAATTCCCTTCCTCTTGTGCTTCCCAGGTGAGGTGATGCCTTACCCTGCTTCAGCTCTCGCTGGTTGGGCTGCACTCACTGACCAGTACTGACTGTCCGACACGCCCCAGTGAGCTGAACCCAGTACCTCAGTTGAAAATGCAGAAATCACCTATCTTCTGTGTTGCTCATGCTGGGAGCTGGAGGCTGGAGCTTTGCCTATTCAGCCATCCTGGGTGCCCCCTCTGTTCCTGGCCAAGTCTTATCTTCTTTTTTGATTGTCAAAGCATATTGCTTGTTGACTTTCTGGAAGGCCAAAGAATAATAACATCTGCTTATTATGAGAGTGTTTTGAGAAAGTCGGCCAAAGTTTCAGCAGAAAAGTGCCCAGAAAAGCTTCAACAGAGAGTCTTTCTCTACCATGACAATACTACTGTTCATTCCTTTTATCAAACAAGAGCAATTTTTGAGAATTTCGATGGAAAATGATTAGACATGTAACTGATAGTCCTTACTTATCTCCTTCTCACTTCCTTTTGTTTCTTAATCTTAAAAATCTTTAGGCTAAGCACGGTGACTCACGCCTGTAATCCAAGCATTTTGGGAGGCTGAGGCAGGTGGATTTTCTAAGGTCAAGAGTTCAAGACCAGCCTGACCAACATGGTGAAACCTCGTCTCTACTACAAAAATATGAAAATTATCCAGGTGTGGTGGTATGCACCTGTAGTCTCAGCTACTGAAGGGGCAGAGGCAGGATAATTGCTTGAATCCAGGCGGCAGAGGTTGCAGTGAGCCGAGATCATGCCACTGCACTCCAGCCTGGGTAACAAGAGTAAAACTTCGTCTAAAAAAAAAAAAAGACTTTAAAGGTCACCCATTTTTCTTCAGTTAATAATGTAAAAACAACTGCATTGACATTATTAAATTCCCAGCACCCTCAGATCTTTAGAGATGAATGAAATGGCTGGTATTAATGCTTACAAATGTGTCTTGAAAGTTGAACACCAAAAGTTGAAAAATATAGTTTGTACATTTTACTTTTATATTTTAATTTCATTTCCCATGAACTTTTTGAAGTTTTGCCATATATCTTTGTTCTTATTAAAAGGTTAGCAATATATTATCTATTTTATCTGATTAATGTTTCCATTCATTTATTTGTATTTCATTTTTAGAAATACTAGTAAGACATATGTAAACTCTCTGCTTATGCTGTATCTACATTTCTTTTACAATGTTTTCATCCCATTTTCCTCTTACTTTTAATTCTAGGATAGCTTCTCAAACTTATTATTCATATCAATTATTTCATTCAACAAAATTTTAATCATATTCTCATGACTTTCAACTTGTGTTTCAATTATTGTATTTTATTTTTCGTATCCTGGAAATCCTTCCTGATTTTATTCACTTCCTATTTTGTTGCAACTTGGTACTATTTTGTATTCATTTTTGTTCTGTTCATTGATGTGTTGTTTTGTTTCTTCTTGCTACTTACCTTCTTGTACATTCATTGTGGATGCTGGAAATTTTCTAATTTTTTTTCTGATTTCCACAGAGGACTTTTTCAGGGATAAGTTCTATCTCTGAATTGTGTGAATCCCCTTCTGTGTTCTTTTGTAAGCCTCATATCATTGTTTATTCCCCCTTTACTCATATGTAAACAAATTACCTTAAACAGAATAAGGAATTGTTGGACACATATGTATTAGTCTGTTTTCATGCTGCAGATAAAGATTTGGGTGAGGATACAGTCAAACCATATTATTCCAGCCCTAGCCCCTCCAAATCTCATATTCTCACCTTTTAAAGTCAATCGTGCCTTCCCAATAGCCCCCTAAAGCCTTGATTCATTTCAGCATTAACCCAAATTCCACATCCAAAGTCTCATCTGAGCCAAGGCAAGTCCCTTCCATCTATGAGACTGTAAAATCAAAAGCAAGCTAGTTACTTCTTAGATACAATGGGGGTACAGGTATTGAGTAAATACAGCTGTCCCAAATGGGAGAAATTGGCCAAAAGAAAGGGGTTACAGGCCCATGAAAGTCTGAAATCCAGCATGGCAATCAAATTTTAAAACTCTAAAATGATCTTCTTTGACTCCAGGTCTCACATACAGGTCATGCTGATGCAAGTGGTGGATTCACATGGTCTTGGGCAGCTCCGCCCCTGTGGCTTTTTAGGATATAGTCTCCTTCCTGACTGCTTTCATGGGGTGGCACTGAGTGTCTGTGGCTTTTCCAGGCATACGGTGAAAGCTGTTGGTAAATCTATCATTCTGGGGTCTGGAGGGCAGTGGTCTTCTTCTCCCAGCTCCGCTAGGCAATGCCCCAACAGGAACTCTGTGCGGGGACTCTGACCCCACATTTCCTTCTGTACTGCCCTAGCAGAGTTTCTCCATGAAGGCCTTGTCCATGCAGCAAACTTTTGCCTGGGTATCCAGGCATTTCCATATATCGTCTGAAATCTAGGAGGAGGTTCCCAAACCTCAGTTTTTGACTTCTGTGTGCCTGCAGGCTCAACGCCACGTGGAAGCTGCCAAGGCTTGGCGCTTCCACCCTCTAAAGCCACAACATGAGCAGTACATTAGCCCTTTTCAGCCATAGCTGGAGTGGGTGGGACACAGGACACCAAGTCCCTAGGTTGCACACAGCACAGAGACCCTGGGCCTGGACCACAAAACCACTTTTGTTCCTGGACTTCCAGGCCTGTGATGGGAGGGGCTGCCGTGAAGGTCTCTGACATGGCCTGGGGACATTTTCCTCATGGTCTTGGGGATTAACATTAGGCTCCTTGCTACTTATGCAAATTTCTGCAGCTGGCTTGAATTTCTCCCTACCAAAAAAAAAAAAAAAAAAAAATTCTTTTCTATTCCATAGTCAGACAGCAAATTTTTGAAACTTTTATGCTGTGTTTCTCTTATAAACCTGAATGTCTTTAACAGTACCCATGTCACCTCTTGACTGCTTTGCTGCTTAGAAATTTCTTCCACCAGGTACCCTAAATCATCTTTCTCAAGTTCAAAATACCTAAGGCAGGGCAAAATGCTGCCAGTCTCTGCTAAAGCATAACAAGAGTCACCTTTACTCCAGTTCGCAACAAGTTACTTATCTCCATCTGAGACCACCTTAGCCTGGGCCTTATTATCCATATCACTATCAGTATTTTGGGCAAAGCCATTCAACATGTCTCTAGGAAGTTCCAAACTTTCCCACATTTTCCTGTCTTCTTCTGAGCCCTACAAACAGTTCCAACCTTTGCCTGTTACCAGGTTCCAAAGTTGCTTCCACATTTTTAGATATCTTTTCAGCAACATCCCACTCTCCTGTTACCAGTTTACTGTATTAGTCTGTTTTCACACTGCTGACAAAGACATGTCCGAGACTGGGAAGAAAAAGAGGTTTCATTGTACTTACAGTTCCACATGGGTCGGGAGGCCTCAGAATCATGGCAGGAGGTGAAAGACACTTCTGTCATGGCGGCAGCAATAGAAAAATGAGAAAGAAGCAAAAGTGGAAACCCCTGATAAACTCATCAAATCTCATGAGATTTATTCACTATCACGAGAATAGCACAGAAAAGACGAGCCCCCATGAGTCAATTGCCTCCCCCAGGGTCTCTCCCACAACACATGGGAATCCTGGGAGCTACAATTCAAGTTGAGATTTGGGTGGGGACACAGCCAAACCATATCAACATATATCTTAAAAACTGAACAAAAATCTAGTTTTGTGATTTAGTGTTGATCCTACTCTGTGACTGCTATTCTGGTTTATCAGTTATAATGCTGTTAGGAAGGCTGATATACACGCTGTTCCCAATTCAATTCCCAGATTCTAGTATGTGTTTATTATGAGAATATATTTTCCAATTCCAATTACATGGTTCTGTGATGAAGTACAAGAACTACAATTTCTAGAGTTATGTTACACCAGTGTCCTTCTTATGTTTCTGCCTGGAATTTTTTTACCTATGGGGGAACAATGTGCTCCTAATACAATGAAGCAGTTATCCTGTTCACCACCCTACATTTTACTCATTTATTCTTTGGGAGGCCCTGTCTCTGGGTGTAGAAAAAGTTATACATGGCAGACATTTCCCTGATTTTTGCATTATCTGGGTAGAGGAAGTGTTGTTTAAGCTTCTATTAGATTAAACCATTTGAAATTACTTTTCTTAAAGGTCAAAGATCGTCAATATTGGAGGTCACAATGTTCAACTTAATAGTTGTTACAGAAGCTAGATCTCTGACTCACAAAAAGATAGCAAATGAAAGTTTAGACAAGTTCTTACCTCATGGTCATGAGGTGTGTTAGTCCATTTTGCATTGCTATAAAGCAATACCTCCTGAGGTTGAAAAATTTATAAAGAGAAGAGAATTATTAGGCTTGCAGTTCTGCAGACTGTATGAGAAGAGGACCTCAGGAAGCTTTCTCTCATAGTAGGTGAAGTGGGAGCAAGTGTGTCACATGGCAAGAGAGGAAGCAAGAGGGAGAGAAGGAAGGTCCTAGACTCCATTCGTCAACAAGATTCCAGGTCTTCCATGAACTCATTACTGCAAGAAGGACACCAAGTCATCCACAAAGAATCTATGCCCATGACCCAAACACCTCCCAGTAGGCCCTACCTTCAATATTGGGAATCACATTTCAATGTGATATTTGGAAGAGACAAATATTCAAACTATGTCATGAGGTAAATTGTTTTGTGAGGTAGTGCATAAGTAGGTTGGTCTTCAATAAACCTTGCACTTAGTGTGGTTTGCTACCAGTTTCTGAAATTAGGTAGACAACTAATTTTATTGTGAATGTGATGAGTCTTGTTTCTTCTAAGTATATTGGTAGAATATTCACAGAGGCTGTATGTAAACCTACCATTGGATGCATTCCAACTTTTTAGAAAAGCTTTATTGAGGGATAATTGAAGTATACAATAAAATACATACATATATAGTGTCCCATATGATGAGTTTTCATGCATATATCCATGAAACTAATACCACAATAAAGATGATGAACATATTTATTTGTTCTCTTTACCTTTTTGCAATCCCTTGCTTCTGCCACTCCCTGCTACCTCAATCCTATTCTTAGGGAACTGCTGATCTGCTTTCTGCTAATATAGATTAGATTGCATTTTTCTAGAGTTTTATATACAAAAAATCACATTATGTACTCTTGTCAATTTTTTTACACTCAAAATAATTGTTTTAAGATTCATCCATGTTGTAGTGTGAAGTAATGCTCATTTCTATTTATTGCTGAGTACTATTCATTGTATGGATGTGTGACAATATCTTTATTCATCCATCTCTTCATGGAAATTTGTTTCCATGTTTTGGTTGTTATAAAAAAGGCTACTATAGGCATTTGCCTACAAGTCTTTACATGGGCATATGCTTTTATTTCTCTTGATTAAACACCTAGGAGTTCAATAGTGGATTGATTGGGTCACATGGTAGGTTTAAGTTTAGTATTTAAAGAAACTGCAAAACTGTTTTCCAGAATGACTGCATAATTTTGCATTACCTTTAACAGTGGATGAGAGTTCTAATTCCTCCACATCAGTGATAAACATGCTATAGTCAGTTTCTATCATTTTAGCCATTTTAATGGGGAAGTGGCAGTATCTTTTTGTGATCTAAATTTGAATGTCTTTAATGGATAATGATGTAGAACATGTTTGCCTGTGCATGCTAGCCATTGGTGGATCTTCCTTGCTGAAGCGTTTGTTCAAATGTTTTTGCATTTTTATTTGGTTGTTTAGTTTGCTTTGAATTGTGAACTTTCCTCTTATATTCTCAGCAAATGTTCTTTTACATGTATAGGGTTTGTCAAATTATTTTTCCTGTTTGTGACTTGCCGCTTCATTTTCTTAATATATCTTGAAAAGAGCAAAAGTTTAAATATTCTAAATTCCATTTTATCAATTTTTAAATAATTTGTGATTTCTGTGGCTTTTTAAGACTTTCTCGGGGGCGGAGCAAGATGGTCAAAAAGGAACAGCTCCAGTCTCCAACTCCCAGCACGAGCAACACAGAAGACAGGTGATTTCTGCATTTTCACACTGAGGTACGGGATTCGTCTCACTAGGGAGCACGGGAGAATCCATGCCGGTCGGCTGCTGCAGCCTGTCCAGCGAGAGCTGAAGCAGGGCTAGGCATCCCCTCACCTGGGAAGCACAAGGGGGAAAGGAATCCCTTTTCCTAGCCAGGGGAACTGAGACACACAACACCTGGAAAATCAGATAACTCCCACCCCAATACTGCGCTTTACCAAGGATCTTAGCAAACAGGCACACCAGCAGATTATATCCCACACCTGGCTGGGAGGGTCCCATGCCCACAGAGCCTCCCTCATTGCTAGCACAGCAGTCTGCAATCTACCCGCAAGGCAGCAGCGAGGCTGGAGGAGGGGCGCTCACCATGGCTGAGGCTTAAGTAGGTAAACAAAGCCGCCGGGAAGCTCCAACTGGGTGGAGCTCACAGCAGCTCAAGGAGTCCTGCCTGTCTCTGTAGACTCCACCTCTGGGAACAGGGCACAGCTAAACAATAACAACAACAACAACAACAAAGCAGCTGAAACCTCTGCAGACACAAACGACTGTCTGACAGCTTTGAAGAGAGCAGTGGATCTCCCAACACGGAGGTTGAGATCTGAGAAGGGACAGAGTGCCTGCTCAAGTGGGTCTCTGACCCCTGAGTAGCCTAACTGGGAGACATCCCCCACTAGGGGCAGACTGACACCCCACACTCACACGGTGGAGTACACCCCTGAGAGGAAGCTTCCAAAGCAAGAATGAGACAGGTACACTCGCTGTTCAGCAATATTCTATCTTCTGCAGCCTCTGCTACTGATACGCAGAAAAACAGGGTCTGGAGTGGACCTCAAGCAATCTCCAACAGACCTACAGCTGAGGGTCCTGACTGTTAGAAGGAAAACTAACAAACAGGAAGGACACCCACACCAAAACCCCATCAGTATGTCACCATCATCCAAGACCAGAGGCAGATAAAACCACAATGATGGGGAAAAAGCAGGGCAGAAAAGCTGGAAATTCAAAAAATAAGAGCACATTTCCCCCTGCAAAGGAACACAGCTCATCACCAGCAATGGATCAAAGCTGGATGGAGAATCACTATGACAGGATGAGAGAAGAAGCCTCCAGTCCATCAAACTTCTCAGAGCTAAAGAAGGAATTACATACCCAGCACAAAGAAACTAAAAATCTTGAAAAAAGAGTGGAAGAATTGATAATTGGAATAATTAATGCAGAGAAGGCCATAAACGAACTGATAGATATGAAAACCATGACACGAGAAATACTTGACAAATGCACAAGCTTCACTAAGTGACTTGATCAACTGGAAGAAAGAGTACCAGTGATTCAGGATCAAATGAATGAAATGAACCAAGAAGAGAAACCTGAAGAAAAAAGAAGAAAAAGAAATGAACGAAGCGTGCAAAGAAGTATGGGATTATGTAAAAAGAACAAATCTATGTCTGATTGGGGTGCCTGAAAGTGAGGGGGAAAATGGAACCAAGTTGGAAAACACTCTTCAGGATATCACCCAGGAGAACTTCCCCAACCTAGTAGGGCAGGCCAACATTCAAATCCAGGAAATAAAGAGAATGCCACAAAGATGCTCCTCGAGAACAGCAACTCCAAGACACATAATTGCCAGATTAACCAAAGTTGAAATGAAGGAAAAAATCTTAAGGGCAGCCAGAGTGAAAGGTCGGGTTAACCACAAAGGGAAGCCCATCAGACTAACAGCGGATATCTCGGCAGAAACTCTCCAAGCCAGAAGAGAGTGGGGGCCAATAGTCAACATTCTTAAAGAAAAGAATTTTCAACCCAGAATTTCATATCCAGCCAAACTAAGTTTCATAAGTGAAGGAGAAATAAAATCCTTTACAGATAAGCAAATGCTTAGAGATTATGTCACAACCAGGCCTGCCTTACAAGAGACCCTGAAGGAAGCACTAAACATGGAAAGGAACAACCAGTACCAGCCACTGCAAAAACATGCCAAAATGTAAAGACCATCGAATGGACTAAATGCTCCAATTAAAAGACACAGACTGGCAAACTGGATAAAGAGTCAAGACCTATCAGTTTGCTGTATTCAGGAGACCATCTCACATGCAGAGACATACATAGGTGCAAAATAAATGGATGGAGGAAGATTTACCAAGCAAATAGAGAACAAAAAAAAGCAAGGGTTGCATTACTAGTCTCTGATAAAACAGACTTTAAACCATCAAAGATCAAAAGAGACAAAGAAGGCCATTACATAATGGTAAAGGGATCGATTCAACAGGAAGAGATAACTATCCTAAATATATATGTACCCAATACAGGAGCACCCAGATTCATAAAGCAAGTCCTTAGAGACTTACAAAGAGACTTAGACTCCCATACAATAATAATGGGAGACTTCAACACTCCACTGTCAACATTAGACAGATCAACGAGACAGAAAGTTAACAAGGATATCCAGGAATTGAACTCATCTCTGCAGCAAGCAGACCTAATAGACATCTATGGAACTCTCCACCCCAAATCAACAGAATATACATTCTTGTCAGCACCATATCGAACTTATTCCAAAATTGACCACATAATTGGAAGTAAAGCACTCTTCAGCAAATGTACAAGAACAGAAATTATAACAAACTGTCTCTCAGACCACAGTGCAATCAAACAAGAACTCAGGACTAAGAAACTCAATCAAAACCACTCAACTACATGGAAACTGAGCAACCTGCTTCTGAATTACTACTGGGTACATAACGAAATGAAGGCAGAAATAAAGATATTCTTTGAAACCAATGAGAACAAAGATACAACATACCAGAATCTCTGGGACACTTTTAAAGCAGTGCGTAGAAGGAAATTTATAGCACTAAATGCCCACAAGAGAAAGCAGGAAAGATCTAAAATTGACACTCTAACATCACAATTAAAAGAACTAGAGAAGCAAGAGCAAACACATTCGAAAGCTAGCAGAAGGCAAGAAATAACTAAGATCAGAGCAGAACTGAAGGAGATAGAGACACAAAAAACCCTCCAAAAAATCAATGAATCCACGAGTTGGTTTTTTGAAAAGATCAACAAAATTGACAGACTGCTAGCAAGACTAATAAAGAAGAAAAGAGAGAAGAATCAAATAGACGCAACAAAAAATGATAAAGGGGATATCACCACCAACCCCACAAAAATACAAACTACCATCAGAGAATACTATAAACACCTCTATGCAAATAAATTAGAAAATCTAGAAGAAATGGATAATTTCCTGGACACTTACACTCTTCCAAGACTAAACCAGGAAGAAGTTGAATCCCTGAATAGACCAATAGCAGGCTCTGAAATTGAGGCAATAATTAATAGCCTACCAACGAAAAAAAGTCCAAGACCAGATGGATTCACAGCTGAATTCTATCAGAGGTACAAGGAGGAGCTGGTACCATTCCTTCTGAAACTATTTCATTCAATAGAAAAAGAGGGAATCCTCCCTAACTCATTTTATGAGGCCAACATCATCCTGATACTAAAGCCTGGCAGAGACACAACAATAAAAGAGACTTTCAGACCAATATCCCTGATGAACATCGATGCAAAAATCCTCAATAAAATACTGGCAAACCGGATTCAGCAGCACATCAAAAAGCTTATCCACAATGATCAAGAGGGCTTCATCCCTGGGATGCAAGGCTGGTTCAACATTCGCAAATCAATAAACATAATCCAGCATATAAACAGAACCAAAGACAAGAACCACATGATTATCTCAATAGATGCAGAAAAGGCTTTTGACAAAATTCAACAGCCCTTCATGCTAAAATCTCTCAATAAATTCGGTATTGATGCAACATACCTCAAAATAATAAGAGCTATTTATGACAAACCCACAGCCAATATCATACTGAATGGGCAAAAACTGGAAAAATTCCCTTTGAAAACTGGCACAAGACAGGAATGCCCTCTCTCACCACTCCCATTCAACATAGTGTTGGAAGTTCTGGCTAGGGCAATTAGGCAAGAGAAAGAAATCAAGGGTATTCAGTTAGGAGAAGAAGTCATATTGTCCCTCTTTGCAGATGACATCATTGTATATTTAGAAAACCCCATGTCTCAGCCCAAAATCTCCTTAAGCTGATAAGAAACTTCAGCAAAGTCTCAGGATACAAAATCAATGAGCAAAAATCACAAGCATTCTTATACACCAGTAACAGACAAACAGAGAGCCAAATCAGGAATGAACTTCCATTCACAATTGCTTCAAAGAGAAGAAAATACCTAGGAATCCAACTTACAAGGGATGTAAAGGACCTCTTCAAGGAGAACTACAAACCACTGCTCAGTGAAATAAAAGAGGACACAAACAAATGGAAGAATATACCATGCTCATGGATAGGAAAAATCCATATCGTGAAAATGGCCATACTGCCCAAGGTAATTTATAGATTCAATGCCATCCCCATCAAGCTACCAATGAGTTTCTTCACAGAATTGGAAAAACTGCTTTAAAGTTCATTTGGAACCAAAAAAGAGTCCGCATTGTCAAGACAATCCTAAGTCAAAAGAACAAAGCTGGAGGCATCACGCTACCTGACTTCAAACTACACTACAAGGCTACAGTAACCAAAACAGCATGGTACTGGTACCAAAACAGAGATATAGACCAATGGAACAGAACCGAGTCCTCAGAAATAATACCACACATCTACAGCCATGTGATCTTTGACAAACCTGAGAGAAACAAGAAATGGGGAAAGGATTCCCTATTTAATAAATGGTGCTGGGAAAATTGGCTAGCCATAAGTAGAAAGCTGAAACTGGATCCTTTCCTTACTCCTTATACGAAAATTAATTCAAGATGGATTAGAGACGTAAATATTAGACCTAATACCATAAAAACCCTAGATGAAAACCTAGGTAGTACCATTCAGGACATAGACATGGGCAAAGACTTCATGTCTAAAACACCAAAAGCAACGGCAGCAAAAGCCATAATTGACAAATGGGATCTTATTAAACTAAAGAGGTTCTGCACAGCAAAAGAAACTACCATCAGAGTGAACAGGCAACCTACAGAATGGGAGAAAATTTTTGCAATCTACTCATCTGACAAAGGGCTAATATCCAGAACCTACAAAGAACTCAAACAAATTTACAAGAAAAAAACAAACAACCCCATCAAAAAGTGGGCAAAGGATATGAACAGACACTTCTCAAAAGAAGACATTCATACAGCCAACAGACACATGAAAAAATGCTCATCATCACTGGCCATCAGAGAAATGCAAATCAAACCACAATGAGATACCATCTCACACCAGTTAGAATGGCGATCATTAAAAAGTCAGGAAACAACAGGTGCTGGAGAGGATGTGGAGAAATAGGAACACTTTTACACTGTTGGTGGGATTGTAAACTAGTTCAGCCATTATGGAAAACAGTATGGCAATTACTCAAGGATCTAGTACTAGATGTACCATAAGACCCAGCCATCCTATTACTGGGTATATACCCAAAGGATTATAAATCATGCTGCTACAAAGACACATGCACACGTATGTTTATTGCGGCACTATTCACAATAGCAAAGACTTGGAATCAACCCAAATGTCCATCAGTGACAGACTGGATTAAGAAAATGTGGCACCTATACACCATGAAATATTATGCAGCCATAAAAAAGGATGAGTTTGTGTCCTTTGTAGGGACATGGATGCAGCTGGAAACCATCATTCTCAGCAAACTATCGCAAGGAGAGAAAACCAAACACCACATCTTCTCACTCATAGGTGGGAACTGAACAATGAGATCGCTTGGACTCGGGAAGGGGAACATCACACACCGGGGCCTATCATGGGGAGGGGGGAGGAGGGAGGGATTGCATTGGGAGTTATACCTGATGTAAATGATGAGTGGATGGGTGCTGACGAGTTGATGGGTGCAGCACACCAACATGGCACAAGTATACATGTGTAACAAACCTGCAGATTATGCACGTGTACCCTAGAACTTAAAGTATAATAATAATAAATAAATAAATAAATAAATAAATAAATAAATAACTGTTAAATTTAAAAAAAAAAAAACAAAAAAAGAAAATCCATTCAAAAAATTAAATCCAGGAACTGGTTATTTATTTATTTATTTATTTATTAATTTTTGAAAAAAAATATAGTAAAATAGATAGACCTCTAGCTAGACTAATAAGCAAGAAAAGAGAAGATTAAAGTAATAACAATCAGAAATGACAAGGAGGATATTACTACTGACTTCATGTAAATACCAACAGATGTCAGAGAATATTATGAATACCTTAATGCATATAAACTAGAAAATCTAGAATAAATAGATAATTTCCTGGGCACATTCACCCTCTCTAGACTGTATCAGGAAGGAACTGAATCCCTGAAAAGACTAATAACAAGCTATGAAATTGAGTCAGAAATAAATAACCTACCACCATCAACAAAAAAATCCTCAGGACAGATAAATTTACAGCTGAATTCTACCAGATGTCCAAAGAAGAGCTGGAACCATTCCTGCTGAATCTATTAAAAAAAAACTGAGAAGAAGGGACTCCTCTCTAACTCGTTCTCAGAGTCTCTTAATACTGGAATCAATCAAATGGAAAAAAAAAAAAATTTGAAGAGAGGCTATTTGAAAATACACAATAAAAAGAGACAAAAGAAAAAATAAAAAACAATAAAGCACATTTACAAGATCTATATAAATAGCCTCAAAAGGGCAAATTTAAGATTTATTCGTTTTAAAAAGGAGGTAGAGAAAAAGATTGGGGAAGAAAGTTTATTCACAGGGATAATAACAGAGAACTTCCCAAACCTAGAGAAACATAACATTCATGTACAAGGTTATAGAACACCAAGCGGTTTTGACCCAAAGACGTTTATTTTAAGGTATAAAATTAAACTTTCAAATGTCAAGGATAAAGAAAGTTTCCTAAAAGCAGAAAGAGAATTGAAATATATATATACCACGGAGCTCCAATATGACTGGAAGCAGACATTTCAGTGGAAACCTTACAGGCCAGAAGAGAGAGGCATGACATATTTAAAGTGCTGATGGAAACAAAGTTTCACCGTAGAATAGCATACCTAGGGAAAATATCCTTTTACTTATATAAGACACTAAAGATACTCCCAGACAAACAGAAGCTGAGGAATTTCATCAACACCAAACACGTCCTACAATAAATGCTAAAGGGAATTCTTCAATCTGAAAGAAAAGGATGTTAATGAGCAACAATATATCATCTGAAGGTTTAAAACTCACTGTTAATAGTAAGCATAGAGAAAAACACAGAACATTATAACACTGTAATTGCAGTTTGTCAACTCCTGTTATCTTTAGTTGAAAGAAAAATGATGAAGCAATCAAAAATAACTATGACAACTTTTCAAGACACAAAAATTATAATACGACATAAAAAGAAACAACAAAAAGTTGAAAAGCAGGGGATGAAGTTGAAGTGTAGAGTTTTTATTAGTTTTATTTTGCATGATTATTTATGTGTTTTGCAATTGGTCCTAAGTTGTCATGAATTTAAAATAACGGGTCTAAAAATAGTATCTGTAAGCCTCATGGTAACCTCAAGTGAAAAAACATACAATGAATACACACACACAAAAAGCAAGAACTTAAACCATACAACCAGAGAGAATTACTTTCACTGAAAGGAACACAGGATGAAAGGAAAGAAGGAAGAGAAGGCCACAAAATAGCCAGAAAACAGATAACAAAATAGCAAGAGTAAGTCCCTACTTCTCAATAATAGCATGGAATCTAAATGTACTAAACTTTCCAATGAAAAGTCGTAGACTGGCTGAATGAATAAAAAAAGGAGATCCAATTCGACATGAGATTTGGGCAGGGACACAAATCCAAACCATATCAGACATATACTCATTAATGGGATTCCTGGGTTGATCAGTAGTTTCTGTTTTTAGTTCTTCAAGAAATCTCCAAACTGCTTTCCATAGGGGTAAACTAACTTACATTCCCACCAACAACATATAAGTGTTCCCTTTTTTTCTGTAGATTCACCACAATCCGTTATTTTTTGACTGTGAAGCCAAAAATCGTAAAGCCCAATTTTAAAATTGGCAAAGTATTTGAATACATATTTCGCCCAAGAAGATACTGGAAAGACACTCAATGCCATTAGAGAAATGCAAATTGAAAACACAATGGGATACCACTTGAAATTCACTAGGATGACTAAAGTTTTTTTTTTTTTTTTAATCTCAAATATTGTTGAGAATGTAGAGAAATTAATCCCTCATACATTGCTATTGGGAATGTAAAATGATAAAGTCCCCATAAAAAATACCTTTAATCCATACACCATGGAATACTATGCAGCCATAAAAAAGGATGAGTTTGTGTCCTTTGTAGGGACATGGATGCAGCTGGAAACCATCATTCTAAGCAAACTATCACAAGAACAGAAAACCAAACACCGCATGTTCTCACTCATGGGTGGGAACTGAACAATGAGATCACTTGGACTCGGGAAGGGGAACATCACACACCGGGGCCTATCATGGGGAGGGGGGAGGGGGGAGGGGGGAGGGATTGCATTGGGAATTATACCTGATGTAAATGACGAGTGGATGGGTGCTGACGAGTTGATGGGTGCAGCACACCAACATGGCACAAGTATACATATGTAACAAACCTGCACGTTATGCACATGTACCCTAGAACTTAAAGTATAATAATAATAATTAAAAAAATACTTTTATATTTTCTAAAAACGTTAGAAATAGAGTTACTCTCAGGACTCTGAGCCAAAGTTAAGCCATCATATCCCCTGTGGCCTGCAGGCGCACATCCAGATGGCCTATTCCTGCCTTAACTGGTGACATTATTTTGTGAAATTCCTTTTCCTGGCTCATCCTAGCTCAAAAGCTCCCCTATTGAGCACCTTGTGACCTCCAGCCTTGTCCGCCAGAGAACAACCCCCTTCGACTGTAATTTTCCTATACCTACCCAAATCCTATAAAACAGCCCCACCCCTTCGCTGACTCTCTTTTCGGACTGAGCCTGCCTGCACCCAGGTGAAATAAACAGCCTTGTTGCTCACACAAAGTCTGTTTGTTGATCTTTTCATATGGACGTGCATGAAATTTGGTTCTGTGACTCGGATCGGGGACTTCCCTTAGGAGATCAATCCCCTGTCCTTCTGCTCTTTGCTCCATGAGAAAGATCCACCTACATTCTCAGGTCCTCAGACCCACTAGCCCAAGGAACATCTCACAAATTTTAAATCCGGTAAGTGGCCTCTTTTTACTCTCTTCTCCAACCTCTCTCACTATCCCTCAACCTCTTTCTCCTTTCAATCTTGGCGCCACACTTTAATCTCTCCCTTCTCATAATTTCAATTCCTTTCATTTTCTGGTAGAGACAAAGGAGAAACATTTTATCTGTGGTCCCAGAACTCCAGTACCGGTCACGGACTCGGGAAGGCAGCCTTCCCTTGGTGCTTAATCATTGCGGGGATGCCTCTCTGATTATTCACCCACGTTCCATTGGTGTCTGATCTCTGCAGGGACACCTGCCTTGGTCATTCACCCACGTTAACTTGGTGGCAAGTCAACTGAGGGGACACCTGCTTTGGCTGTTCACCCGTGTTGCAGCCCAGGGCTGCTCCCCACCCCTCTTCTCCATGTCTCTACCCTTCTCTTTAAACTTGCCTCCTTCACTATAGGCAAACTTCCACCCTCCATTCCTCTCTCTTCTCCCTTAGCCTGTGTTCTCAAGAACTTAAAATTTCTTCAACTCTCGCCTTACCTAAAATCTAAGTGTCTTATTTTCTTCTGCAACACCACTTGACCCCAATATAAACTCGACAGTGGTTCCAAATAGCCAGAAAACGGCACTTTTGATTTTTCCATCCTAGAAGATCTAGATAATTATTGTCCTAAAATAGGCAAACGTTCTGAGGTGACTGATGTCCAGAAATTCTTTTACACATTGTTTCCTCCCTAGTCTCTGTTCCCAATGCGACTCATCCCAAATCCTCCTTCTTTCCCTCCCACCTGTCCCCTCTGTTCCAACCCAAAGCATCGCTGAGTCTAATCTTAATTTTCTACAGACCTGTCTGACCTCTCCCCTTCTCCCCAGGCTGCTGCTTGCCAGGCCCCAATTCTTCCTCAGCCTCTGCTCCCCCACCCTATAATCTTTCTATCACCTCCTCTCCTCACACTGGGTCTGGTTTACAGTTTCGTTCCCTGACTAGCCCTCCCACACCTGCCCAACAATTTCCTCTTAAAGAGGTGGCTGGAGCTAAAAGTATAGTTAAGGTCAATGCTACTTTTTTCTTTATCCTACCTCTCCCAAATCAGTTAGCATTTAGGCTCTTTTTCATCAAATATAAAAACCCAGCCCAGTTCATTGCCTGCTTAGCAGCAACCCTTAGACGCTTTACCGCCCTAGACCAAGAGGGGCCAGAAGGCCACCTTATTCTTAATATGCATTTTATCACCCAGTCAGCTCGTGACATTAGAAAAAGCTCCAAAAATTAGATTCGGGTCCTCAAACCCCACAACAGGACTTAATTAACCATGCCTTCAAAGTGTACAGTAATAGAGTAGAGGCAGCCAAGTAGCAATGTATTTTTGAGTTGCAATTCCTTGCCTCCACTGTGAGACAAACCCCAGCCACATCTCCAGCACACAAGAACTTCCAAACACCTGAACCGCAGCTGCCAGGGGTTCCTCCAGGACTTCCTCCCCAGGATCTTGCTTCAAGTGCCAGAAATCTGGCCACTAGGCCAAGGAATGCCCGCAGCCCAGGATTCCTCTTAAGCCATGTCCCATCTGTGCAGGACCCCACTGGAAACTGGACTGTCCAACTGGCTCAAGGCTCTGACTGACTCCTTCCCAGATCTTCTTGGCTTAGCAGCTGAAGACTGACACTGCCCGATCGCCTTGGAAGCCTCCTAGACTATCACAGATGCTTTAGGTAACTCTTAACAGTGGAGGGTAAGTCCGTTCCTTTCTTAATTAATACAGAGGCTACCAATTCCACATTACCTTATTTTCAAAGGCCGTTTTCCTTTGCCTCCATAACTGTTGTAGGTATTGATGGCCAGGCTTCTAAACCTCTTAAAACTCCTCAACTCTGGTGCCAACTTAGACAACATTCTTTTATGCACTCCTTTTTAGTTATCCCCACCTGCCCAGTTCCCTTATTAGGCCAAGACATTTTAACTAAATTATCTGCTTCCCTCACTATTCCTAGGCTATAGCTACACCTCATTGCCACCTTTTCCCCCAGTTCAAAGCCTCCTTCACTTCCTCCCCTTGTATCTCCCCACCTTAAACCACAAGTATAGGACACCTCTACTCCCTCCTTAGCGACCGATCATGTACCCCTTACCATTTCATTAAAACCTAATCACCCTTACCCCGCTCAATGCCAATATCCCATCCCACAGCACGCTTTAAAAGGATTAAAGCCTGTTATCACTCACCTGTTACAGCATGGCCTTTTAAAGCCTGTAAACTGTCCTTATAATTGCCCCATTTTACCTGTCCTAAAACCAGACAAGCCTTGCAAGTTAGTTCAGGATCTGTGCCTTATCAACCAAATTGTTTTGCCTATCCACCCCGTGGTGCCAAACTCATATACTCTCCTATCCTCAATACCTCCCTCCACAACCCATTATTCTGTTCTAGATCTCAAACACGCTTTCTTTACTATTCTTTTGCAACCTTCATCCCAGTCTCTCTTCACTTTCACTTGGACTGACCCTGACACCCAACAGGCTCAGCAAATTACCTGGGCTGTACTGCCACAAGGCTTCACAGACAGCCCCCATTACTTCAGTCAAGCCCAAATTTCTTCCTCATCTGTTACCTATCTCGGCATAATTCTCATAAAAACACATGTGCTCCCCCTGCTGATCGTGTCCGTCTAATCTCCAAAACCCCAATCCCTTCTACAAAGCAACAACTCCTTTCCTTCCTAGGCATAGTTAGTAGGGTCAGAATTCTTACACAAGGACCACATCCTGTAGCCTTTCTGTCCAAACAACTTGACCTTACTGTTTTAGCCTAGCCCTCATGTCTGCGTGCAGCAGCTGCCACTGCCTTAATGCTTTTAGAGGCCATAAAAATCGCAAACTATGCTCAACGCACTCTCTACAGTTCTCATAACTTCCAAAATCTATTTTCTTCCTCCCACCTGATGCATATACTTTCTGCTCCCTGGCTCCTTCAGCTATACTCACTCTTTGTTAAGTCTCCCACAATTACCATTGTTCCTGGCCCGGACTTCAATCCGGCCTCCCACACTATTCCTGATACCACACCTGACCCCCATGACTGTATCTCTCTGATCCACCTGACATTCACTCCATTTCCCCATATTCTTTCTTGTTCCTTACCCTGAACACACTTAGTTTATTGACGGCAGTTCCACCAGGCCTAATCGCCACTCACCAGCAAAGGCAGGCTATTCTATGATATCTTCCACACCTATCATTGAAGCTACCACTCTGCCACCCTCCACTACCTCTCAGCAAGCCGAACTAGTTGCCTTAACTCAGGCCCTCACTCTTGCAAAAGGACTACGAGTCAATATTCATACTGACTCTAAATATTCCTTCCATATTCTGCACCACTAAGCTGTTATATAGGCTGAAAGAGATTTCCTCACTATGCAAAGTCCTCCATCATTAATGCCTCTTTAATAAAAATGCTTCTCAAAGCCGCTTTACTTCCAAAGGAAGCTGGGGTCATTCACTGCAAAGACCATCAAAAGGCATCAGATCCCATCTCTCAAGACAACACTTATGCTGATAAGGTAGCTAAAAAAGCAGCTAGTATTCCAACCTCTGTCCCTCATGGCAGTTTTTCTCCTTCTCATCTGGCCACTCCCGCCTAGTCCCCTACTGAAACTTCCACCTACCAATCTCTTCCCACACAAGGCAAATGGGTCTTAGACCAAGGAAAATATCTCCTTCCAGCCTCATAGGCCCATTCTGTTCTGTCGTCATTTCATAACCTCTTCCATGTAAGTTACAAGCCACTAGCCCGTCTCTTAGAACCTCTCATTTCCTTTCCATCATGGAAATGTATCCCCAAGGAAATCACTTCTCAGTGTTCCATCTGCTATTCTACTACCCCTCAGGGATTGTTCAGGCCCCCTCCCTTTCCTACACATAAAGCTCGAGGATTTGCCCCCTGCCCAGGACTGGCAAATTCACTTTACTCACATGCTCCGAGTCAGAAAACTAAAATACCTTTTAGTCTAGGTAGACACTTTCACTTCTGAGAAGGTCACCGCCATCATTTCTTCCCTTCTGTCAGACATAGTTCCTCAGTTTGGCCTTCCCACCTTTACACAGTCTGATAACAGAGCAGCCTTTACTAGACAAATCACCCAAGCAGTTTCTCAGGCTCTTAGTATTCAGTAAAACCTTCATATCCCTTACGTCCCTCAATCTTCAAGAAAAGTAGAATAGACTAATAGTCTTTTAAAAACACGCCTCACCAAGTTCAACCACCAATTTAAAAAGGACTGGACAATACTTTTACCACTTGCCTTCTCAGAATTCAGGCCTGTCTGCAGAATGATACAGGGTACAGCCCATTTAAGCTCCTACATAGATGCTCCTTTTTATTAAGCACCAGTCTCATTCCAGACACCAGACCAACTTGGACTGTGCCCCCAAAAACGTCATCCCTACTATCTTCTGTCTAGTCATACTCCTATTCACTGTTCTCAACTACTCATAAATGCTCTGCTCTTGTTTATACTGACAGTTTACACTGTTTCTCCAAGCCATCACAGCTGATATCTCCCGGTGCTATCCCCAAACCTCCACTCTTAACTCCCTCTTAAAGTAAATAATCTTTGCTGGCAAGACTATGCTGAACCTCCTTAGGCACTCTCTAATTTGATGTCCTAGGTCCTCCTAATTCTTAGTACTTTAATACCTGTTTTTCTCTTTCTCTTACTCAGACCTTGTGTCTTCTGTTTAGTTTTTCAATTCATACAAAACCGCATCCAGGCCATCACCAATCATTCTATAAGACAAATGCTCCTTCTAACAACCCCACAATATCGCCTCTTCCATCAGCTTAATCTCTCCCACTCTAGGTTTCCACACTGTCTCTAATCCCGCTGGAAGCAGCCCTGAGAAACATCGCCCATTATCTCTCCATATCACCCCCCTAAAAATTTTCACCACCCCAACACATCAAAACTATTTTCTTTTATTTTTCTTATTAATATAAGAAGACAGTTAACATTTAACTCAACAACTGCACTGCTAGGTATAAATCCAAGAGAATTAAAATGTTCATGTGTGTAATGTTTTCATCACAAAAAAATAAGCATGTAAGGTAATAAATTTGTTAATTAGCCTGATTGAATTATTCCACATTGTAAACATTTATCAAAACTTCACATTGTACTCAATAAAGTTGTTATTTGTCACTCAAAAATAAAATTTAAAATAAACAAATCAACCAAAAAATTTATTCATGAATGTTAATGGAAGCATATTCACAATAATAAAAAGTGAAAACAGCTGAAATGTTCACAAATTGATGAATCCATAAACAAAATATCGTATATCTCTACAATGAAATGTTACATGGCCATAAAAAGAAATGAAGCACTGATACATGCTGCAACACAAACAAACATTGAAAACATTACTCTAAGTGAAATAATTTAGTCACAAAACATCACATATTATATAATTCAGTTATGCAAAATGTCTGTAATAATCAAATGTAGAGATACAAAATTAGTCAAATCTATAGATGCTACTGGGACAGATGCATAGATGAGTGTGATTGCTAAAGGGCACAGAATTTTTTTAAGTTAATGAAAATGTTCTAAAATTGACCATAGTGATAGTTACACATGTCTATGAATACTGTAAAATCATTAAAATGAGCACTTTAAGTGGATGATTATGTGGCATGTGAACTACATTTCAATAAAGTTGTTTAAAAAGATGGGTACAAGATAAACATAGTAGTAATGTAAATAAGCTATAAACAGTATAATGGAAGATGATGCAATCACTAATTTTCATGCATACAAATAATATCATGAATTTTTTTATTATACTTTAAGTTCTAGTGTACATGTGCACAATGTGCAGGTTTGTTACATATGTATACAGGTGCCATGTTGGTGTACTGCACCCATTAACTCGTCATCTACATTAGGTATATCTCCTAATGTTATCCATCCCCCCTCCCCCTCCCCACGATAGGCCGCGGTGTGTCATGTTCCCCTTCCTGTGTCCAAGTGTTCTCATTGTTCAATTCCCACCTATGAGTGAGAACATACGGCGTTTGGTTTGCTATCCTTGTGATAGTTTGCTGAAAATGATGGTTTCCAGCTTCATCCAAGTCCCTGCAAAGGACATGAACTCATCCTTTTTTATGGCTGCATAGTATTCCATGGTGTATATGTGCCACATTTTTTTAATCCAGTCTGTCATTGATGGAAATTTGGGTTGGTTCCAAGTCTTTGCTACTGTGAATAGTGCCGCAATAAACATACATGTGCATGTGTCTTTATAGCAGCATGATTTATAATCCTTTGGGTATATACCAAGTAGTGGGATTGCTGGGTCAAATGGTATTTCTAGTTCTAGATCCTTGAGGAATTGCCACACTGTCTTCCACAATGGTTGAACTAGTTTACAATCCCACCAACAGTGTAAAAGTGGTCCTATTTCTCCACATCCTCTCCAGCACCTGTTGTTTCCTGACTTTTTAATGATTGCCATTCTAACTGGTGTGAGATGGTATCTCATCGTGGTTTTGATTTGCATTTCTCTGATAGTCAATGATGATGAGCATTTTTTCATGTGTATTATGACATATTATTAAGTGAAAAAGCAATTCATAAATTTATACCCAGTTTAATGTCAATTTGTATAAACAGAGAAAGAAAGGGGGAAGAATTGAAATAAATAAAGTAGATTACCTCAGGATAAGAGTGTACAGTTTTCATCCCATTTCTATGTGTTTATAAAATTACTACTATGATCATATGTTTTGCTTATAATCAGAATAAAAATTATGAAAAAGAAATTGAATTATTTGAATAAATAAAAAAGAAGAGGAAAAGAAAACAAAATGATTCCCTGGGGCCTCAGAGAAGGCAGATAGGAGCAGAGACAGGTATAGAAGGGACCCCAGGAGACAAGCAAGTCCCCTTGGTTCTTTAACCAAATGACACCATTAACTCTAGACATTAGGGAAATAAAACTGGACAAGCAATTTGAAAGGAATAATGCAGGGGACGTTGAAAGATCAAGGGTGCAGAAGAAAGAAAAGGCACTGAAAAATCTAGAAATGTCAAGTGCCATATGAAAATAGTATTGCTCAGTTGTAAATATAAAATGGTGATTAAACTAGTGAGCAATGTTCAAAACCTGGCTCCACCACTTGTAGTTTTAAGGAGTGTACTTCAATTCTCTCAGCTGCTGTTTCTCATTTAAAAAATTAGAAATGTAATAACTGCTTCACAGAGTAAGTTGGAGGATTACATGAGTTGGTCTACAGAAAATCTCAATCTGGAAGACAGTTTGCTTTTAATTATTATGTATCTGATATCATTTTTCAGTGATCTTTAAAAGGGGTTCATGAGGTAAATATTAGAAATTATTTTCATATTTATTGTATCCCATCTTTTAAAATAGCAGCTTTATTAAGATAATAATTCACATACCATAAAATTCAGAACTTCAAAGTGTACAATTCAGTGGCTTCTAGTATACTTGTAGAGTTTTGGCTATCATCAATATCTAATTTTTAACATTTTAATCACAGCAAAAAAAACTCTCTGTATCAATTTTTAAGAATTGCCCCCTCATAATCCCCAATCCTAAGCAACTTCTAATATACCTTTCATAGCTGTGAATTTATTTATTGTGGATATTTTATATAAATGAGATCATATAATGTTTGTCCTTTTATGTCTGGCTTATTTCTCTAAGCATAATGTTTTCAAGGTTCATCCATGTCTTTGCATGTATCAGTACTTCATTCCTTTTAATTGCTGAATATTATTCAGTTGCATGAATTATACCACTTTTTGTTTCCTGGCATCAGCTGATGGACACTTTGTTCTTGTTTATTTGCTATTAGGAATAATGTTGCTATGAAGAGTCACAAGTTTTTGTGTGAACATGTTTTCAATTCTCTTGAATATATACCTAGGAGTGGAATTACAATGTCACAGAGTTAACTCTATGTTTAACATTTTGAAGAACTGCCAAACTATTTTCCACAATGACCTTATCGTTTTACAGGACTACCAGCAATATATCAGGGTTGCAATCTCAACACACCTTTGCTAACATTTGCTTTGTTATTGTCTAGACTTTATTTATATTATAGCCCTCCTATTAGGCGCAAAGTGGTATCTCATTGTGGTTTTTATTTGCATTACCCTAAAGACTTGAGAAGCTTTTCATATGCTTGTAAACTATTCATATCTCCTTGGGAAAAAAATCTATTCAATTCATTGGCTGATGTTTTAAATTGGGCTTTTGTTTCTTATTGTTAATTTGAACTAGTTCCTTATATATTTTGGTTACAAAATTTTTATCAGATGCATCATCTGCACGTATTTTTTGTCATTATTTGATAGTGGCCTGAGAAACAAAAAAGGTTTTAATTTTAAGGTACAATTTATCTGATTTCATTGTGTTGCTTTCTTCCAAGAGTTTAATCTAAAAACCACTGCCTAACCCAAGCTCAAAAACATTTACTCAATTGTTTTCTTTAAAATTCTATCACTCGGATTGTTACATTTGGATCGATAATCCATTTGAGCTAACTTTTGTGGATATTATGAAGAAAGTACTCACATACATTATCTGCATGTGGATATCCAGTTTTTCAAGCACTGTTGTTGAAAAGAATATTTTTACTCATTGAATTGTCTTAGCACCGTTGTCAAAAGTGAATTAACTCTACATGTAAAGGATTATTTTTTGACTCTAAATTTTATTCTGTCTTGACTTCTCCTGCTTTGTAGTAGGGTTGGAAATCAGGAAGTGAGATTCCTCCAGCTTCGTTCTTCTCAAAATCATTTTGACTTTGCAATTTTTTTGCATTTTCATGAGAAGTTTAGGATCGGTATGCCCATTTCTGAAAAAGTAAAATGTAGGTGGGGTATTGATAGAATATTTTGTTGAATCTGAAGTTCAGTTTGGGACTATAGCTGCATTGCATTCCAATCCAGGATATTGTTTTGGCACTTCTTTTATTAAGTTGATTCCTAAATATTTTATGTTTTTGATACAATTATACATGTAACAGTTTTCTCAATTTCCTTTTCATATTGTTCATTGATAACATATAGAAACATAATTTTTTAATTTTTAATTTTTATTTTTTGTGGGTACATGGTGGGTGTATATATTTGTAATGTACATGAGATATTTTGATACAAGCATGCATTGTGAAATAAGCACATCATCGAGAATGGGGTATTCATCCCCTCAAGCATTTATCTTTTCTGTTATAAGGAATCCAATCACATTTTTTTAGTTACTTTTAAATGTACAATTAACTTATTTTTGACTATAGTCACCCTGTTGTGCTATGAAATATTAGGTTCTATTCATTCTTTCTATTGTTTTGTACCCATTAATTATCCTGACTACCCTCCCAACCCCCCACTACCTTTACCAGTCTCTGGTAACCATCCTTCTACTCTATTTCCATCAGTTCAATTGATTTGATTTTTAGATCTCACAAATAAATGAGAACATGTGATGTTTGTCTTTCTGTGCCTGGCTTATTTTACTTAACATAGTGATCTCCAGTTCTTTCCATGTTGTTATAAATGACAGAATCTCATTTATTTATTTGCCTCCAACTCTTGCCTATGGGGAATAGTGCTGCGACAAACACGGAAATGTAGATATCTCATCAATATACTGATTTCCTTTCTTTTGGGTATATATCCAGGACTCGGATTGCTGGATCATACAGTAGTTTATTTTTTATTTTTTGAGAAACCTCCAAACTGTTCTCCATAGTGGTTGTAATAATTTACATTCCCAACAACAGTGTATGAGGATTCCCTTTTCTCCACAATCTCTCCAGCATTTATTGTTCCGTCTTTTGGATATAAGCCATTTCAATTGAGGAGAGATGATAACTCATTGTAGTTTTAATTTGCATTTCTCTGATAATAATGGTAGTGAGCACCTTTTCATATGCCTGTTTGCCATTTGTATATTTTCTTTTGAGAAACGTCTATTCAAATACTTTGCAAGGTTTTTGATCTGATTATTAAATTTTTTCCTATAGAGTTGTTTGTGCTCCTTATATATTCTAGTTATTAATCTTTTTTCAGAAGGGTAGTTTGAAAATATTTTCTTCCATTCTGTGGTAAGCCACTTCACTTTGTTGATTGTATACTTTGCTGTGCAGAAGCTTTGTAACTCGATGTGATCCCATTTCTTTATTTTTGTTCTGATTGCTTGAGCTTGTGAGGTATTGCCTAAGAAATTTTCCCACACCAGTATCTTGGATATTTTCCCTATTTTTTTTTGCAACAGTAGTAGTAGTTTCATATATTGAGGGCTTAGGCTTAAGTCTTTAATCCATTTTGATTTGATTTTTGTATACGGTAAGAGATAGGGATCTAATTTCATTCTTCTGCATATGGATATCCAGTTTTCCCAGAACCATTTATGTAAGAGACTCTTGCCTAGCGTGTATTCTTGGCACCTTTGTCAAAAATGACTTTGCTGTAAGTGTGTGGATTAGCTTCTGTGTTCTCTATTCTGTTCTATTGTTCTATGAGTCTGTTTTTTCATTGCCAGTACCATGCTGTTTTGGTTACTGTAGATCTGTAGTATAATTTGAAGTCAGGTAATGTGATTCTTTCAGTTTTGTTCTTTTTGCTTAAGACAGCTTTGGCTATTCTGGGCCTTTTGTGGTCCCATATAAATTCTAGGACATTTTTTATTTCTGTAAAGAATATTACTGGCATTTTGAAAGAGATTATATTGAATCTGTATATTGTTTTGGACATTTTAACACTATTGATTCTTCCAATCCACTAACATGGATTTTTTTTTTTTTTTGTCCTCTTCAATTTCTTTCATCAGTGTTTTATAGTTTTCATTGTAGAGATCTTTCTCTTTTTCAGTTAATTCCTAGGAATTTAAATTTATGTGTGGATATTTTAAATGGGATGACATTTTAATTTCTTTTTCAGATAGTTTACTGTTGGTGTATAAAAATACTACTTATTATATATTCTGCAAACAAGGATATTTGACTTTTTTTTTTTTTCATTTGGATTCTCTTTATTTCATTCTTTTGTCTGATTGCTCCAGCGAGGACCTCTAGTTTTAGGCTGAAGGACAGTGGTGAAAGTGGGCATCCTTGTCACATATCAACTATTAGAGGAAAGTCTTTCAGTTTTTTCCCTTTCAGTATGATACTGGTTTTGGACCTGTGGTTTATAGCTTTTATTATGTTGAGGTATGTTCCTTCTATCCCCAGTTACTTCAGGGTTTTCATCATGAAGTCATGTTGAATTTTACCAAATACCTTTTTATCATCAATTGAAATGATCATATGTTTTTTATCCTTCAATCTGTTTACATAACGTATCATATTGATTAATTTGCATATGTTGAGTCATTCTTGCATCCCAGGGATTAATCTCACTGGTCATAATCAATAATCTTTCTAATGTATTGTTGAATTCATTTTGCTAATATTTGGTTGAGAATTTTTGCATCAATATTCGTCACAGATATTGGTCTGTGTTTTATTTTTGATGTGTGCTTGTCTGGTTTTGGTATTAGGGTAATACCGGCCTTGGAGAATGTCTTTGGAAATAATTTCTCCTTCATATTTTAGAATAGTTTCAGTAGAATTTGTATTAGTTCTTATTTAAATGTTTGGTAGAATTCACCAGTGAAGCTGTCAGGCCCTGGGCTTTTCTTTACTGGAACAATCTCTATTAAGGCTTCAATCTCATTACTAGCTATTGTTCTGTTGAGGTTTTGGATTTCTTCATGGTTTTATCTTGATAGGTTGTATGTGTATAGTAATTTGTCCATTTCTTCTAGATTTTCCAATTTATTGGCATATAGTTGCTCACAGTAACCACTAATGGGCCTTTGAACATCTGCTGTGTCATGTGTAATGATTCCTTTCATATTTCTGATTTTATTTATTTGTGTCTCTCTTCTTATTTACTCTGGTTGAAAATTTATAAATTTTGTTTAACTTTTCAGAAAATCAACTTTTCATTTCATTGATCTTTTATATTGTTTTCTTCATTTCAATTTCTTTGATTTCTGCCCCGATCTTTATTATTCCTTTCCTTCTATTACTTTTGGGCTTGTTTGCTCTTGCTTTTCTATTTCTTTAGATGCATTGTTAAGTTATTTATTAGAAGCATTTTCTATTTTTTGATGTAGGCAAATAGCTATAAACTTTCCTCTTAGGGCTGCCTTTGCTGTATCCCATAAGTTTTGGTGCATTTTCAATCTGCTATTATTTGTTTCAAAATTATTTTCAATTTCTTTCTTGATTTCTTCATTGACCCACTAGTCATTCCATATCATTTAATTTCCATGTGTTTGTATAATTTCCAAATTCCTTCTTTTTATTAATTTATATTTTTATTTCATTTTGGTGATGCTTTAAATAAACAGAGAAGAAATTCAGAAGTCTATCTGATAAATTTAATAAAGAAAATAATTTGTAAGAATCAATATATTTTATAAATAATATAAAATAAGATACTCTATATTATTTCAATTTTTTTAATGTTTTAAGACTTGTTTCAGACCTAACATGGTCTTATCCTTGAGAATAATCCACGTGCTGAGAAAAAAAATAATGTGTATTCTGCAGCCATTGAATGAAATATTCTGTAAATATCTATTAGATCCATTTGGTCTCCAGTGCAGATTAATTCTGATGTTTTTTTGTTGAATTTTCGCTGTAGAATCTGCCCAATTTTTAATGGAAGGTTTGAAGCCTCCAGCTATTTTTGTATTGGAGCCTATCAATGTCTTCAGTTTTAATAATGATTGCTTTATATATCTGGGTACTCCAGAGTTGGGTTCATATATATGTAAAACTATTATATCTTCTTGCTGAATTGACCTCTTAATCATTATATAGTGATCTGCTTTGTCTCTTCATGTAGTTTGTGTCTTGAAATCTATTTTGTCTGATAAAAGTATAGTAATTCCTGTTCTTTCTGATTTCCATCGGCAAGGAGTATTTTTTGCATCCCTTTATATTAAGTCTATGTTTGTCTTTATAGGTGAAGCGTGTCTCCTGTAGGCAACAGGTCCATGGGCCTTCTTTTTTCTTCTTATTCCATTTAGCCACTCTATTTCTTGTGATTGGTGACTTTAGTCCATTTAAATTCAATATTATTATTGGTAAGTAAGGGCTTACTGCTGCCATTTTGTTTTTTTGTTTTTTGGTGTGTGTGTGGTATTCTCTTTTTTGCTTCTTTCCTTCTTGTCTTCTTTTAGTTAAGGTGGCTTTTCCAAGTGACATTATTTAGTTTCTAGCCTTTTATTTTTTTGTATACCCATTGTATGTTTTTTGGTTTGTGGTTACCATGAGGCTTATAAATACTATCTTTTAACCCATTGTTTTAACCTGATGACAACTTAACACTCATTGCATAAACAAACAAACCAACAAACAAGCAAAAAAAAAAATAAAATAAAATAAAATAAAATCTCCATGCCTCAACTTTGTGCCCCAGCTTTCTACATTTTTGGTTTTTATTTATCTTTTATAGCACTATGCCCTGAAAAGTTGTTGTAGTTATTATTTTTGATTGGTTCATCATTCAATCTTTTCCTTAGGATAAGGGTAGTTCATACACTAAATATTATAAGTTATACACAAAATACTATAAGTTCATACACTTATAATGTTTTGTGATTTTCTGTGTACTTAATACTAGCAGGGAGTTTTGTACTTTCAGATGATTTCTTACTGGTCTTTAATGGCCTTCTCTTTCTGATCGAAGTACTTCCTTTAGTATTTCTTGTAGAAAAGGTCTATTGTTGATAAAATCCCTAAACTTTTATTTGTCTTGGAAAGTATTTCTCCTTCATGTTTGAAGGATATTTTCACCAGATGCAGTATTTTAGAGTAAAAGTTTCGTTTTTTTTTTTCCTTCAGCATTTTAAACATTTCATGCCATTGTCTCGTGGCCTATATGGTTTCCACTGAAAAGACTGCTGCCAAATGTATGAAAGCTCCATTGTATGTTATTTGTTTCTTTTCTCTTGCTGCTTTTAGGAATCTTTCTCTGTTATTGATCTTTGGAACTTTGGGTATTAAATTCCTTAAGCTAGGCTTCTTTGGGGTACGTCTGCTTGATGTTCTAAACACATCTTATACTTCGATATTGATATCTTTCTTTAGGTTTGGGACAGTCTCTGCTATTATCCCTTTGAAAAAACTTTCTCTCCTTATATCTTTCTCCACCTCTTCTATGAGGCCAATAATTCTTAGATTTGCCCTTTTGAGGCTGTTTTCCAGGTTCTGTAGGCATGCTTCATTCCTTTTCACTCTTTGTCTCTTTTTAACTGTGTGTTTTCAAATAACCTGTTTTCAAGTTCATTAATTATTTCTTCTATTTAATCCTTTTTGCCATTAAAGGACTTTGATGCATTCTTCAGTATGTCAAATGCAATTTATATCTTGAGAATTTCTGCTTGATTCTTTTAAATTATTTCCATCACTTTGTTAAATTTGTCTGATAGAATTCTGAATTTCTTCTCTGTGTTACCTTGATTTTTTTTTCAGTTTCCTTAACACAGCTATTTTGAATTATCTGTCTGAAAAGTCAGATATCTCCGTTTCTCCAATATTAGTCCCTGGTGCTTTATGTAGTTCATTTGGTGAGGTCATGTTTTCTTGGACGTTGTAGATTATAGTAAATGTTCTTTCGTGTCTGCACATTGAAGAGTTAGGTATTTATTTTAGTCTTCACTGTCTGTGATTTTTTTGTTGTTGTTGTTACCTTCCTTCTTTGGAAGGTTTTCTAGATATTTGAAAGGACTTGGATATTTCTATCTAAGCTGTATCTGCTTTAGGGGGCACCCCAAGCCCAGTAACACTGTGTTTCTTGAAAACTCATAAAGGTACCACTTTGGTGATCTTGAACATGACCACCATAATTCTCTGGATAACCAGGCAGAGACTCTTGTTCTTTTCCCTTACTTTCTCCCAAACAAACGGATCCTCTCTCTGTTCTGAGTCACTTAAATATGTGGGAGAAGTCACACAAGCACCCTGGTGGCCACCTCCACTATGACTGCACTTGGTCAGAATGAAGCTAGCACAGCACCTGCATCTTGCTCAAGGCCTACTGTAACCATTTGCTGGCTACTGTCTATGTTTGCTGAAAACTCTGGGGCTCTACAATTAGCTGCTGGTAAAACAACTGAAGCCTGTATCTTTCCCTTCAGAGCAATGAGTTATCCCAGTCCCTGGATGAGTCCAAAGGTGACTTCTAGTCATCATGGACTAGAGTAAAAGACCTTAGAACTCTAGAAGTCTACCTGGTGTTCTATTTTACTGAAGCCAATCTGGTCCTCAAACTATAAGATGCAGTCCTTCTCATTCTTCCCTCCCCTTTCCAAATGCAGAAGAGCCTTACCCCATAGTCTCTATCATCACATGCCACATGGAGTACTACTAGACTATCACCGTTTTTCCCTTAAGGCCCACTGGCTCTTATGTCAGTTTTTCATGAATGCTGCCTGGCCTGGGACTCACCCATCAGGGAAGTGGGCTCACCTCTGGCCCATGGCAGATCTAAAAATGCAATCTCAGAGTTAAGTCCTGGAATCGGGGACCCCAAGGGTCTGCCTGGTGCTATATCCCCCAGTGTTCATGCTGGTACCCAAGGTGTAAGGCAAGGTCCCCTTTACTTTTCCCTCTGCTTTACTCAAATAGAAGAAGTTCCGCCCCATAGCCACCATAGTTGGTAATGTGTTATGTCTCATCTGAATCCATTTCATCTCAAAGGATCATCCAAGGCCCTTGATGTAGTACCTGGATATTACTGTTGGTTATTCAGAGCCCATGGGCTCTTCAGTCAGTAGTTGATGAAGGCTGCCAGGACTGGGTCCTTCCTTCCAAGGCAATGGGTTCCCTTCTGGCTTGGGGTGTGTCTAGAAATGCCATCCAGGAGCTAGGGCCTGGAACAGGGGCCTCATGACTCTGACCAATGTCTTATCCTGCTGTGCCAGAGCTGATATCCAACATACAAGACAGAGTCATCCCCACTCTTTCCTCTCCTATCCTCAGGTGGAAATATGGAGTCTCTTTTGGAACTACAAGCTGTGTAGCCTAGGGTTAGGGTAGGGGTGATGGCAGCATTTCCTTAGACACCCCAGCTCAGTAGGTCCTGTACCCCCCCCCCCAACACTCTACTTTCTCTGGGCCCATTTCAGCACTAGGGCTTGCCTAAGAGTTGCAGTCCTTATGACCTATACTACCTTTCAAGTGTACTTGGAGTCCCAGAGCAATTTAGTCCTAGGTGGTGAGGTATGTGGGAACTCAAGTTTTGAATTCAGGATCTGTGGCAATTTCCCTCTGGCTAGGGCTGGTTTGAATACACCCCCATGGGTGTGTATCAGTTAAGTTTGTTCCAGTATTTCTTTCTGCTCTAACAGGATGGCAGTGACATCAATGCCTCACAACTGCAGTGCTCTCCCTCTTCTGGTGCCCAGAGATGTTTTCCACTTCATGCTGCCACTACTATGGGTGTGGTGGAGGGGTGTCATTGGCAATTCAGAACTGTTTTTTTTTTTTTTTTTTGTATTTCTTCATTGCCTCTTTTAGCAATATGAAGCATTTCCTCTTTTAGCAATATGAAGTTAAAACCAGGTACTGTGAGTGCTCACCTGGTTTTTGGTTCTCATAAAGCTTATAATATATAATAAAAGGTTATTGATTTCCCATCAAAGAAATGCAAATCAAAACCACAATGAGATACCATCTCACACCAGCTAGAATGACAATCATTAAAAAATCAGGAAACAACAGGTGCTGGAGAGGACGTGGAGAAATAGGAACACTTTTACACTGTTGGTGGGACTGTAAACTAGTTCAACCATTGTGGAAAACAGTGTGGCGATTCCTCAAGGATCTAGAACTAGAAATACCATTTGACGCAGCCATCCCATTACTGGGTATATACCCAAAGGATTATAAATCATGCTGCTATAAAGACACATGCACACGTATGTTTATTGAGGCACTATTCATAATAGCAAAGATTTGGAATCTACCCAAATGTCCACCTGAGATAGACTGGATTAAAAAAATGTGGCACATATATACCATGGAATACTATGCAGCCATAGAAAAGATGAGTTCGTATCCTTTGTGGGGACATGAATGCAGCTGGAAACCATCATTCTTGGCAAACTACTGCAAGAACAGAAAACCAAACACCGCATGTTCTCACTCATAGGTCGGAATTGAACAATGCAATCACTTGGACATAGGAATGGGAACATCACACACCGGGGCCTATTGTGTAGGGGGGGCAAGGGAGAGGGATAGCATTAGGATATATACCTAATGTAAATGATGAGTTAATGGGTGCAGCACAGCGACATGGCACATGTATACATATGTAACAAACCTGCACATTGTGCACATGTACCCTAGAACTTAAAGTATAATAATAATTTTTTTAAAAAGGTTTTTTTTTTTTTTTTCTGTGTAAATAATTTTTAGGTTGTTGCCCTTGCCAGGGGGATGATTGGTGGAGGCTTCTATTCTGTCATCTTGCTCCGCCTCCTGGATCATTTCTTCTTAAGCCCATTTTATAGATGACATTTAACAGAAGTAAGTCAAACTCACTCAGAGAGGCAAAATTATAACCCATGTATATTGGGCCCTGAACAAGTGCTTTTTCTTCAAGTCAAGTCAGGATTTTAGCTTACAGCATCACAATATCATCCCGACAAAAATCAAAGTTATACTGGCTCTTTGTGTTATATGTATAAAATTATGTATTTTATTCTGCAACTTGACTTTTTTAATGATGGAACAGTCCAATTGAACACTGGTGCAGCACTCAAACAAAATTCCTATAGAAAAATTATAGCAACTACAACACAGCTCAGTTATACAAATAGCAGGGAAGATATACCTCTGTATGGTCTAAATCCATGCAAATCTTTTACTTCCTTTCTGTCCAGAAATCATGCAAAAAACTGTGACATAAACAGCAAAAGTTGGAAGTTGATGAGGTTTCTTTGCTCTTTTGCTCACTCCTGGACCAGTTATCTCTCTTACACAGGTCCTCTATGCCTTCCTACTTACTGGCCTCATCTTACCTACACACACTTATATAGCCTTTTTTTCATGGTGTAATCTCACTTGTTAAAAGCATGACCTTAATCTGGGCTCCAATACATTCACGGATGGCATTGGGTGATCAAAACATTTACAAATACCAACTTTGCTACTAGAGGAATGTTACAAACATTTTAGACATTTTATTTATTTATTTATTTATTTATTTATTTATTCATTCATTCATTTAGAGGCAGGGTCTCACTTTATTTCCCGTGCTGGAGTGCAGTGACATGATCTCTAATCACCGCAGCCTCAGCCCCCAGGCCCAGGTGATCCTTCCACCTCAGCCTCCTGGGTAGTTGGGACTACCGGTGCACACCACCATGACCAATGAATTTTTTTTGTATTGTTTTTGAAGAGACGGAGTTTCACCATGTTGCCAATGCTGGTCTTGAACTCTGAGATGCAAACAATTGGCCTACCTCGGCTTCCCAAGTTGTTGAGATTACAGGCATGAACTACCGTGCCCAATGACATTTTTTATTTAAATTAATTCTTACAACAACCTGAGAGGAAGGGATTATTAACTCCAGTTTGCATATGAAACACCAGGCTAATGGAGGTAAATTTACTTTCCACCTCTAGGAAGTGATGGAGCTAGAATTTCAAGAGCAAAGTTTCAGACAATATTACAGCACTTTTCCTACTAATCTATACTTCATCTTGAATATGAAAGTAGGATTGGACTTTCAAACTTTCATGTTCATCTTGTTGAGTGATACAGTGGTGGGGAGTTGTGTTACAACAGAAAATAATATTTCAATTAAAGGGATAAAGTCCTGATTGATTTTAGTCAGCAACCAGGCTCTAAGAAGTATTATGGAGAATCAGAAAGGAGTAGAACCTGTGGAAAGATCCTTAGCCTATGAAGAACCAACTCATGATAGCTTATACTTCCCTCACTGCCCTTCAGGTCTTTCCCCTCAAATCCTGTCCCAAGTTTCTGAACATGTGTCCTGGCACAGGTGAAGGGGACCAGGCGTCATCTTTTAAGCTAAGCTGGCAACAAAGCAGAGCATTTGGATGCAGCTTTCAGTATATAAAAATTATATTGGTTGATTACCAAAGAGTAAATGTGTATTAGTCTGTTCCAATATTGCTATAAAAAAAACGGAGACTGGGTGATCTATAAAGAAAATATTTAATTTGCTCACAATTCCATAGGTTTTACAGAAAGCATGATGTTGCTATCTGCTTGGCTTCTGGGGAGGCCTCAGGAAGCTTATAGTCATGACGGAAGGCAAAAGGAGAGTGAAATATCTCACATGGCAGCAGCAGGAGCAAGCTAGAGCAAGGGTGGAGGTACCACACACTTTTAAATGACCAGTTCTAACGAGAACTCACTCAGTATTATGACGACAGTACCAAAGGGGATGGTGATAAACCATTCATGAGAAATCTGTCCCCATGAGCTAATCACTGCTGACCAAGGTCCATCCTCAACATTAAGGATTAAAATTGAACATGAGATTTGAGTGGGGACACACATGCAAACCTTATCAAGTTGGAAAAGACATTCTTCACCTTTAATTTTCTCCTTACTCTCACCATGTTCTACCTCCTACTCACTCTTCATCCTAATCCCATTTCATTTTTCCATTCCATCCCTCAACTCTGCTCCTTCCTTTATTCTATACACAATGATGAGAAGGTTCAATGATGGAGATAGAATCAGAAATAAGGTGAGGATATTTGATGTTTATAGGTCTTAGGTAAAAGTTTATATTTAATGGTTTGTGATTTTTTAAGGATACATGTCAAAATGTCATTTGAATATAAACATGAGAGAGTAACTCCGTCAAACATTTTGTTTTACAGATCTAGACCTTTTCTTTTTAAGAACTCTGGGCTGCAGATTTCTTTGGGCTTAAGAGGCCCTAGACATATCATTCATTCAATCAACAAACATTTAAGAAAAGTCTACTATGTTATTGGAATTGTGCTAAGTAGTATGGCTAAAGAACTAAACACCAACACTTATTTTCAGAGAGCTCTCAATCCAATGAGGAAGACAGAAAATAAACAAACAAATCCACATATAAACAACTACAAATTGCATAAATGCTTCAAAAGAACAAATACATTTTTAGAAAAAATAACAATGATGTAAGAGATGGTAGTGGTTGTGGGAAGCTGAAAGTAGAGGTTAAAATTTTGACACCCATTCACAGTCTAAAGACTTTATCACAGACTGGATCTCACACAATTTTTCGCTACACTTAGCAATGGTCACGAGGTTCTCCAGCTCATCTGGGTTGTACACTGTATTGACTAGTGCCCAATGGGACCCATTTACTCTGCTTAGTTTGCCTGCCCTCTTCTTCTTAAGCCTCACTACCAATATCCTATGTCCAGGGAATACTCTACTTCATCTCAAATTCTAACAACTCAAACCTATCTACCCTTCCAGCTCCCCATCCATCCCACTGAAAGCCACCTCCACAACTCAATAAAACCTCACATTCATCGATCAAATCCATGTGTGACCAATATTTATGGGATGCCGGGAAAGAGCTCCAGATACAGAAAGCTGTTCCACTGGCCCTCTGCCTTTGCAAAAAGGGAGAGGGTCCATTGAGCTGGTCAACACTCAAGTCATCTGTGGACAGTAAAGCTGAAAGAGCTTTGTAACACTGGGGTTGCAGGCTCCCACCTCTAGACACTATCACAAGGCTGGAGCCCAGAGCTCTTGCCCCGGCCTCTTCACCTGCCCATATGCATGTTCCTCCTCCTGCTAGGGTTTTAAGCAGATGGATGGGATAGCCCAAAACGCAAGCCACACCCCTGTTGAATGCTCTGAGAGGGGGATCAGGAAACTCTCATTTCATTTCTGTCACTGTAGGATACAGAATTAAGAAAACTGTATTGAGTACACCTATTATTTGTCAGACACTGATGACTGCCCTTTCTATTGGTGCTTTATCATTGAATGGTCACAACAACACTTTGAGTAAAGTATTGTTTTTCTTGACTTACAAATGAGAAAATTGATGCCCAGAGAAAGGAAAGGTCTTGGCCTTGAACATTCAGGAATTCTTTGGCAGAGTAGAGTATTTTCAATATAACATCCTTCCTCTCTTTTGTAAAAAAGTGGAAATTCGCTTAAATTGCAGCAAAAGAAATTGTTAGATTTAAATAAACACTTCATGAGAGTGAGAGCTCTTGGACTCTTCCAAGTGAGAGTGTTGTACTACCTTCTCCTTCAACGACTGAACAACGTAAACAAAGTCTCCATCCCCCTTTAATAGCCTCTTCAATCCTGCTTTTGCAGTGGTTGGTAACAGTTAAAATAGTAATATTTTTCTTGATTTTAAAGGAGTATGTAGCAAGGACAAAATATCTTGAGATCCCTTTCCCCAAAATGATGTTTGCTTGCAGCAAGCACAGGGAAGATATTAGGCTGAAAATTTGAACAAGCTGTCCTTGGAATATGCTTAGAAGGAGGGCAATGAGTTGCCTGCATTTCCATCATAGACTGGATTTAGTCATGTGAGATAGGAGAGAGGTGGGGGATGCGACAGAGAGCAAGGGCATAGATAAAAATGACGAAGCAGTTTTTATAGCTTACACATAAGTATAATGTGATAACTCAATATGGTAATATAGTATCTGACTGCATTTCTATACTACAGACAAAAGGAGAGAGGTGATAGGCTTGTACTACCTGGTCCAGACCTTATCGGCAAGTTCAGTTCCATTTCTGAGTTTCATATGTTAAAAGAAATACAGATAAATTAGAGCATTTTTTTAAAATTTATTTATTATTATTATACTTTAAGTTGTAGGGTACATGTGCATATCGTGCAGGTTTGTTACATATGTATACTTGTGCCATGTTGGTGTGCTGCAACCATCAACTCGTCATTTACATCAGGTATAACCCCCAATGCAATCCCTCCCCCCTCCCCCCTCTCCATGATAGGCCCCGTGTGTGATGTTCCCCTTCCTGAGTCCAAGTGATCTCATTGTTCAGTTCCCACCTATGAGTGAGAACATGCGGTGTTTGGTTTTCTGTTCTTGCAGTAGTTTGCCAAGAATGATGGTTTCCAGCTGCATCCATGTCCCTACAAAGGACACAAACTCATCCTTTTTGATGGCTGCATAGTATTCCATGGTGTATATGTGCCACATTTACTTCATCCAGTCTGTCACTGATGGACATTTGGGTTGATTCCAAGTCTTTGCTATTGTGAATAGTGCTGCAATAAACATACGTGTGCATGTGTCTTTATAGCAGCATAATTTATAATCCTTTGGGTATATACCCAGTAATGGGATGGCTGGGTCATATGGTACATCTAGTTCTAGATCCTTGAGGAATCGCCATACAGTTTTCCATAATGGTTGAACTAGTTTACAATCCCACCAACAGTGTAAAAGTGTTCCTATTTCTCCACATCCTCTCCAGCACCTGTTGTTTCCTGACTTTTTAATGATCGCCATTCTAACTGGTGTGAGATGGTATCTCATTGTGGTTTTGATTTGCATTTCTCTGATGGCCAGTGATGATCAGCATTTTTTCATGTGTCTGTTGGCTGTATGAATGTCTTCTTTTGAGAAATGTCTGTTCATATCCTTTGACCACTTTTTGATGGGGTTGTTTGTTTTTTTCTTGTAAATTTGTTTGAGTTCTTTGTAGGTTCTGGATATTAGCCCTTTGTCAGACGAGTAGATTGCAAAAATTTTCTCCCATTCTGTAGGTTGCCTGTTCACTCTGATGGTAGTTTCTTTTGCTGTGCAGAAGCTCTTTAGTTTAATGAGATCCCATTTGTCAATTTTGGCTTTTGCTGCCGTTGCTTTTAGTGTTTTAGACATGAAGTCTTTGCCCATGCCTATGTCCTGAATGGTACTACCTAGGTTTTCCTCTAGGATTTTTATGGTATTAGGTCTAACATTTAAGTCTCTAATCCATCTTGAATTAATTTTCATATAAGGAGTAAGGAAAGGATCCAGTTTCAGCTTTCTACTTATGGCTAGCCAATTTTCCCAGCACCATTTATTAAATAGGGAATCCTTTCCCCATTTCTTGTTTCTCTCAGGTTTGTCAAAGATCAGATGGCTGTAGATGTGTGGTATTATTTCTGAGGACTCTGTTCTGTTCCATTGGTCTATATCTCTGTTTTGGTACCAGTACCATGCTGTTTTGGTTACTGTAGCCTTGTAGTATAGTTTGAAGTCAGGTAGCGTGATGCCTCCAGCTTTGTTCTTTTGACTTAGGATTGTCTTGGAGATGCGGGCTCTTTTTCGGTTTCATATGAACTTTAAAGCAGTTTTTTCCAATTCTGTGAAGAAACTCATTGGTAGCTTGATGGGGATGGCATTGAATCTATAAATTACCTTGGGCAGTATGGCCATTTTCACGATATTGATTCTTCCTATCCATGAGCATGGTATGTTCTTCCATTTGTTTGTGTCCTCTTTTATTTCACTGAGCAGTGGTTTGTAGTTCTCCTTGAAGAGGTCCTTTACATCCCTTGTAAGTTGGATTCCTAGGTATTTTATTCTCTTTGAAGCAACTGTGAATGGAAGTTCATTCCTGATTTGGCTCTCTGTTTGTCTGTTACTGGTGTATAAGAATGCTTGTGATTTTTGCACATTAATTTTGTATCCTGAGACTTTGCTGAAGTTGCTTATCAGCTTAAGGAGATTTTGGGCTGAGACAATGGGGTTTTCTAAATATACAATCATGTCATCTGCAAAGAGGGACAATTTGACTTCTTCTTTTCCTAACTGAATACCCTTGATTTCTTTCTCTTGCCTAATTGCCCTAGCCAGAACTTCCAACACTATGTTGAATAGGAGTGGTCAGAGAGGGCATCCCTGTCTTGTGCCAGTTTTCAAAGGGGATTTTTCCAGTTTTTGCCCATTCAGTATGATATTGGCTGTGGGTTTGTCATAAATAGCTCTTATTATTTTGAGGTATGTTCCATCAATACCGAATTTATTGAGAGATTTTAGCATGAAGGGCTGTTGAATTTTGTCAAAAGCCTTTTCTGCATCTATTGAGATAATCATGTGGTTCTTGTCTTTGGTTCTGTTTATATGCTGGATTATGTTTATTGATTTGCGAATGTTGAACCAGCCTTGCATCCCAGAGTTGAAGCCCACTTGATCATGGTGGATAAGCTTTTTGATGTGTTGCTGAATCTGGTTTGCCAGTATTTTATTGAGGATTTTTGCATCGATGTTCATCAGGGATATTGGTCTAAAATTCTCTTTTTTTGTTGTGTCTCTGCCAGGCTTTGGTATCAGGATGATGTTGGCCTCATAAAATGAGTTAGGGAGGATTCCCTCTTTTTCTATTGATTGGAATAGTTTCAGAAGGAATGGTACCAACTCCTCCTTGTACCTCTGGTAGAATTCAGCTGTGAATCCATCTGGTCCTGGACTTTTTTTGGTTGGTAGGCTATTAATTATTGCCTCAATTTCAGAGCCTGCTATTGGTCTATTCAGGGATTCAACTTCTTCCTGGTTTAGTCGTGGAAGAGTGTAAGTGTCCAGGAAATTATTCATTTCTTCTAGATTTTCCAGTTTATTTGCGTAGAGGTGTTTATAGTATTCTCTGATGGTAGTTTGTATTTCTGTGGGGTCGGTGGTGATATCCCCTTTATCAGTTTTAATTGCGTCGATTTGATTCTTCTCTCTTTTCTTCTTTATTAGTCTTGCTAGTGGTCTGTCAATTTTGTTGATCTTTTCAAAAAACCAACTCGTGGATTCATTGATTTTTTGGAGGGTTTTTTGTGTCTCTATCTCCTTCAGTTCTGCTCTGATCTTAGTTATTTCTTGCCTTCTGCTAGCTTTCGAATGTGTTTGCTCTTGCTTCTCTAGTTCTTTTAATTGCGATGTTAGAGTGTCAATTTTAGATCTTTCCTGCTTTCTCTTGTGGGTATTTAGTGCTATAAATTTCCCTCTACACACTGCTTTAAATGTGTCCCAGAGATTCTGGTATGTTGTATCTTTGTTCTCATTGGTTTCAAAGAACGTCTTTATTTCTGCCTTCATTTTGTTATGTACCCAGTAGTCATTCAGGAGCAGGTTGTTCAGTTTCCATGTAGTTGAGCGGTTTTGATTGAGTTTCTTAGTCCTGAGTTCTAGTTTGATTGCACTGTGGTCTGAGAGACAGTTTGTTATAATTTCTGTTCTTGTACATTTGCTGAGGAGTGCTTTACTTCCAATTACGTGGTCAATTTTGGAGTAAGTACGATGTGGTGCTGAGAAGAATGTATATTCTGTTGATTTGGGGTGGAGAGTTCTATAGATGTCTATTAGGTCTGCTTGCTGCAGAGATGAGTTCAATTCCTGGATATCCTTGTTAACTTTCTGTCTCGTTGATCTGTCTAATGTTGACAGTGGAGTGTTGAAGTCTCCCATTATTATTGTATGGGAGTCTAAGTCTCTTTGTAAGTCTCTAAGGACTTGCTTTATGAATCTGGGTGCTCCTGTATTGGGTGCATATATATTTAGGATAGTTAGTTCTTCCTGTTGAATTGATCCCTTTACCATTATGTAATGGCCTTCTTTGTCTCTTTTGATCTTTGATGTTTTAAAGTCTGTTTTATCAGAGACTAGTATTGCAACCCCCGCTTTTTTTTGTTCTCCATTTGCTTGGTAAATCTTCCTCCATCCCTTTATTTTGAGCCTATGTATGTCTCTGCGTGTGAGATGGGTCTCCTGAATACAGCAGACTGATGGGTCTTGACTCTTTATCCAGTTTGCCAGTCTGTGTCTTTTAATTGGAGCATTTAGTCCATTTACATTTAAGGTTAAGATTGTTATGTGTGAACTTGATCCTGCCATTATGATATTAACTGGGTATTTTGCTCGTTAGTTGATGCAGTTTCTTCCTAGCCTCGATGGACTTTACATTTTGGCATGTTTTTGCAGTGGCTGGTACCGGTTTTTCCTTTCCATGTTCAGTGCTTCCTTCAGGGTCTCTTGTAAGCCAGGCCTAGTCGTGACAAAATCTCTAAGCATTTGCTTATCTGTTAAGGATTTTATTTCTCCTTCACTTATGAAACTTAGTTTGGCTGGATATGAAATTCTGGGTTTAAAATTCTTTTCTTTAAGAATGTTGACTATTGGCCCCCACTCTCTTCTGGCTTGGAGAGTTTCTGCCGAGAGATCTACTGTTAGTCTGATGGGCTTCCCTTTGTGGGTAACCCGACCTTTCTCTCTGGCTGCCCTTAAGATTTTTTCCTTCATTTCAACTTTGGTGAATCTGGCAATTATGTGTCTTGGAGTTGCTCTTCTCGAGGAGTATCTTTGTGGTGTTCTCTGTATTTCCTGGATTTGAATGTTGGCCTGCCCTACTAGGTTGGGGAAGTTCTCCTGGATGATATCCTGAAGAGTGTTTTCCAACTTGGTTCCATTTTCCCCCTCACTTTCAGGCACCCCAATCAGATGTAGATTTGGTCTTTTTACATCATCCCATACTTCTTGCAGGCTTTGTTCATTTCTTTTTCTTCTTTTTTCTTTTGGTTTCTCTTCTCGCTTCATTTCATTCATTTGATCCTCAATCGCTGATACTCTTTCTTCCAGTTGATCGAGTCGGTTACTGAAGCTTGTTCATTTGTCACGTATTTCTCGTGTCATGGTTTCCATCTCTTTCATTTCGTTTAGGACCTTCTCTGCATTAATTACTCTAGCCATGACTTCTTCCACTTTTTTTTCAAGATTTTTAGTTTCTTTGTGCTGGGTACGTAATTCCTCCTTCAGCTCTGAGAAATTTGATGGACTGAAGCCTTCTTCTCTCATCTCGTCAAAGTCATTCTCCGTCCAGCTTTGATCCATTGCTGGCGATGAGCTGCGCTCCTTTGCCGGGGGAGATGCGCTCTTATTTTTTGAATTTCCAGCTTTTCTGCCCTGCTTTTTCCCCATCTTTGTGGTTTTATCTGCCTCTGGTCTTTGATGATGGTGATGTACTGATGGGGTTTTGGTGTAGGTGTCCTTCCTGTTTGATAGTTTTCCTTCTAACAGTCAGGACCCTCAGCTGTAGGTCTGTTGGAGATTGCTTGAGGTCCACTCCAGACCCTGTTTGCCTGGGTATCAGCAGCAGAGGCTGCAGAAGATAGAATATTTCTGAACAGCGAGTGTACCTGTCTGATTCTTGCTTTGGAAGCTTCCTCTCAGGGGTGTACTCCACCCTGTGAGGTGTGGGGTGTCAGACTGCCCCTAGTGGGGGATGTCTCCCAGTTAGGCTACTCAGGGGTCAGGGACCCACTTAAGCAGGGAGTCTGTCCCTTCTCAGATCTCAACCTCCGTGTTGGGAGATCCAGTGCTCTCTTCAAAGCTGTCAGACAGAGTCGTTTGTGTCTGCAGAGGTTTCGGCTGAGTTTGTTATTGTTTACTGTGCCCTGTCCCCAGAGGTGGAGTCTACAGAGACAGGCAGGTTTCCTTGAGCTGCTGTGAGCTCCACCCAGTTCGAGCTTCCCAGAAGCTTTGTTTACCTACTTAAGCCTCAGCAATGGCGGGCGCCCCTCCCCCAGCCTTGCTGCTGCCTTGCCGGTAGATCACAGACTGCTGTGCTAGCAATGAGGGAGGCTCCGTGGGTGTGGGACCCTCCCGGCCAGGTGTGGGATATGATCTCCTGGTGTGCCTGTTTGCTTAAAGTGCAGTATTGGGGTGGGAGTTACCCGATTTTCCAGGTGTTGTGTGTCTCAGTTCCCCTGGCTAGGAAAAGGGATTCCCTTCCCCCTTGCGCTTCCCAGGTGAGGCAATGCCTCGCCCTGCTTCAGCTCTTGCTGGTCGGGCTGCAGCAGCTGACCAGCACCTATCGTCCGGCACTCCCCAGTGAGATGAACCCAGTACCTCAGTTGAAAATGCAGAAATCACCGGTCTTCTGTGTAGCTCACGCTGGGAGTTGGAGACTGGAGCTGTTCCTATTCGGCCATCATGCTCCGCCCCCCAATTAGAGCATTTTTTAGGAAGCTGCAGGGAGAAGAGACAGGAACTCAGTTCTCTTGAAAAATGTGTGAAAGAAAGATTTTTCATTCTGGAGCCCCGAAGATGTAGGGTTTGTTACAGGAAAGATGAAGTAGACAAGTAGATGTATTATTTGCTGCCCCTAAGTCAGAGCTAGTAGCCATGGATAGAAGAAACACAAGAGGTGTATTTCAACCCAAAACAGGGAAGAAGTTTCTGACCGTTAGATTTGCCTATACATAGAATGGATTCAAAAAATAGTGAGTTTACAGTTACTAGAAGTGAACACTCCGAGCTAAAAAGCCATTAGGCAGGTTTGCTTAAAAGGAGACTCCAGGGATCACATCATGTTAAAAAGCTTCTGCACAACAAAGCAAATAGACAACCAATAGAGTTAGAGAAATTATTTACAAACTACCCCTCTGACAAGGGATTAATAGCTATAATACATAAGAGTTAAAAGAACTCTATAGGAAAAAATCTAATTATTCAATCAAAAAAATGGGCAAAGGATTTGAATAGATATTTCTAAAAAGAAGACATATTAATGGAAAACAGACATATGGAAAGGTGTTCAATATAATTGATAATCTGATAAGTAAAAACCAAAACAAAGAGATATTATCCCACCCCAATAAAATAGCTTATATTCAAAAGACAGGCAATAACAAATGCATGTGATGACATCGAGAAAAGGAAATCCTAGTTGGTGGGCATGTAAATTAGTACAATCACTATGGAGAACAGTTTAAAGGTTCTTCAAAAAGCTAAAGTGGGCAGGGCAAAGATGGCTGACTGGAAGACGTGGAAACCAGAGGCTTCCATTGAAAAGAACCAAACAGCATGCGAATCCAGCACCGGCAACCAAGGTATCCAGGTTCTGTCATCAGGACTGACTGGGTGGCTGGCTTGACCCATGGAGAGGAAAGAAGAACAGTGTGGTGCAGCAGCGCACATAAGAGCCACATGGGGTAGGGGAGCCCCCATCCCCTAGCCAAAGGAGGCTTTCTGAGGCATCTCGACAACCCAGACTAGTGGGTTTCCCTGCAGCATGACACACTCCTTCTACCAAGGGAAAGCCAAAGTGTTTCATTAAACGGGCTCTGCTCTTCATGCCACCCAACTGGGTAAGACCCTCCAACAGGGATTATGATACGCCCTATACACAAGTGTTCCTACTGGCATCATGTTGGTGCCCCTCGAGGTCAGAGTTCCCAGAAAAAAAAAAAAAAAAAAAAAAAAAAAAAAAACAAAAAACAAAAAAAAAAAAACAGACACTCATCTTTGCTGTTCTCCAGCCTCCTGAAGTGACATCTCCAGGTGTGGGAGCGAACTAAATGAATAGAGCCTGAAGTGAACACCCAGCAAACTGCAGCAGTCATACAGAAGAGGGACCTGACCACTGAAAGAAAAACAAACAAACTGAAAGCAACAACAACAACAACAAAAAGTATCCAGCAAAACCTCATCCAAGGGTCAGCAGCCTCAAAGATTGAAAGTAGACAAAGTCATGAAGATCAGAAAATTTCAGCAGAAAAGTGCTGAAAACTGAAAAGGCCAGAGTGCCTCTTCTCTTGCAAATGATCGCACCACCTCTCCTGCAAGGGTGCAAAACTGGACAGAGAATAAAATGCATGAACTGACAGAAGTAGGCTTCAGAAGGTGGGTAAAAACAAACTCCATTGAGCTAAAGGAACATGTCCTAACCCAATTGAGAGAAGGTAAGAACCTTAATAAAATGTTACAGGAGCTGCTAAGCAGAATAACCAGTTTAGAGAGAAACATAAACTACCTGCTGGAGCTAAAAAACACAGCACAAAAATGTTGTAAAACATACAGAAGTATCAATAGCCAAATGATCAAGCAGAATAAAGAATATCAGAATTTGAAGACCATCTTACTGAAATAAGGCATGCAGACAAGATTAGAGAAAAAAGAATAAGAACGAATGAACAAAACCTCCAAGAAATATGGGAACCAAACCTATGATTGATTGGGGTACCTGAAGGAGATGGGGAGAATGGAACCAAGTTGGAAAACACTTTTCAGGATATTATCCAGGTGAATTTTCCCCAACCTAGCAAACAGGCCGACATGCAAATTCAGGAAATATAGAGACCACTAAGATACTCCATCAGAAGATCAGTCCCAAGATACAAAATCATCAGACTCTCTAAGGTCAAAATGAAGGGGAAAAAGTTAACAAAAAATTAACAAAACAGATAGACCACTAGCTAGACTAATAAAAAAGAATAGAGAGAAGAATAAAGCCAGAGAAAAAGGCCAGGTCACCTACAAAGGGAAGACCATCATGCTAACAGCAGATGTCTCAGCAAAAACCCTACAAGGCAGAAGAGAGTGGGAGCCAATATTCAACATTTTTTAAAGCATTTTTGACCCAGAAATACATATTCAGCCAAACTAAGCTTTATAAGCAAAGGAAAAAAAAAATCCTTTCCAGACAAGCAAATGCTGAGGAATTTTGTCACCACCAGGTCTGTCTTGCAAGAGCTACTGAAGGAAGTACTAAATATGGAAAGGAAAAAGCAGTAGCAGTCACTGCAAAAACACACCAAAATATAAAGACCAAATACACCATAAAGAAACTGCATCAACTACTGTGCAAAATAATTAGATAGCATCATGATGACAGGATTAAATTCACATATAACAATATTAACCTTAAATGTAAATGGAGTAAATACCCTAATTAAAAGACACAGACTGGCAAATTGGATAGAGTCAAGACTCATTGGTGTGCTGTATTCAAAAGACCCATCTCACGTGCAAAGACACACATAGGCTGAAAATAAAGGGATGGAGCAAATTTTACCAAACAATAGGAAAGTGAAAAAAAAAAAAAAAAAAAAGAAAAAAAAAAAGGAAAACACAACAACGACACACAGGGATATCAATCCTAGTCTCTGACAAAACAGACTTTAAACCAACACAGATTAAAAAAAGACAAAGAGAGGCATTATGCAATGGTAAAGGGATAAATACAGGAGCACCCAGATTAGTAAAACAAGTTCTTAGAGACCTACAAAGAGATGTAGACTCTCACACAATAATAGTGGGAGACTTTAACACCCCACTGTCAACATTAGACAGATAAACGAGACAGAAAATTACCAAGGATACTCAGGATTTGAACTTAGCTGTAGATCAAGTGGACTTAATGAACATCTACAGACTCTCCACTCTCCCAAATAAACAGAATATACATTCTTCTCAGTGCCACATGGCACTTATTCTAAAATCGACCACACAATTAAAAGTAAAACACTACTCAGCAAATGCAAAAGAACAGAAATCATAACAAACAGTTTCTCGGACCACAATGCAATCAAATTAGAACTCAGTATTAGGAAACAGACTCAAAACCACACAACTATATGGAAATTGAACAACCTGCTCCTGAATGACTCCTGGGTAAATACGAAAATTAAGGTAGAAATCTAGAAGTTCCTTGAAACCAATGAGAATAAAGACACAACGTACCAGAATCTCTGAGACACAGCTAAAGTATTGTTTAGAGAGAAATTTACTGCACTAAAAGTCCATATCAGAGGACTAGAAAGATCTAAAATTGAGACCCTAACATCAAAATTAAAAGAGCTAGAGAAGCAAGAGCAAACAAATCCAAAAGCTAGCAGAAGACAAGAAATAACTAAGATCAGAGAACTGAAGGAGATAGAGACATGAAAAAATCCACCAAAATTTCAAAGAATCCAGGAGCTAGTTTTTTGAAAACAACTAACAAAATAGATAGAGCACTAGCTAGACTAATAAAGAAGAAGAGAGAGAAGAATCAAATAGGCACAATAAAAATGATAAAGGGGATATCACTACTGACCACATAGAAATACATACTACCATCAGAGAGTACTATAAACACCTCTATGCAAATAAAAATAAAACAAAAACAAAAACAAGAAAACCACCTAGAAAAAATTTATAATAAATTTGTCAATTCCTGGACACATACACCCTCCCAAGATTAAACCAGGAAGAAGTCAAATGCCTGAAGTGATCAATATCAAGTTCTGAAATTGAGGCAGTAATTAATAACCTACCAATCAAAAAAAAAAAAAAATCCCCGGACCAGATGGATTCACGGCCAAATTCTACCAGAGGTAAAAAGAGGAGCTGGTACCATTCCTTCTGAAACTATTCCAAACAATTGAAAAGGAGGGACTTCTCCGTAACTCATTTTATGAAGCCAGCATCATCCTGATACCAAAACACGGCAGAGACACAACAAAAAAGGAAAGCTTCAGGCCAGTATCCCTGATGAACATCAATGCAAAAATCCTCAATAAAATACTGGCAAACGAAATCCAGCAGCACATCAAAAAGCTTATCCACCATGACCATGTTGGCTTCATCCCTGGGATGAAAGGCTGGTTCAACACAAAACAGTAAATGTAATCCATCACATAAACAGAACCAATGACAAAAGCCCCATGGTTATCTGAATAGATGCAGAAAAAACCTTCAATAAAATTTAGCATTCCTTCATGTTAAAAACTCTCAATAAACTAGGTATTGATGGAATGTATCTCAACATAATAAAAGCTATTTATGACAACCCCATAGCCAATATCATACTGAATGAGCAAAAGCTGGAAGCATTCCTTTTGATAACCAGCACAAGACAAGGATGCCCTCTCTCACCTTTCCTATTCAACATAATATTGGAAGTTCTGGCCAGGGTAATCTGGCAAGAGAAAGAAATAAAGGGTATTTCAATAGAAAGAGAGAAAGTCAAATTGTCTCTGTTTGAAAGACATGATTCTATATTTAGGAAACGTCACAGTCTCAGCCCCAAAACTCCTTAAGCTGATAAGCAACTTCAGCAAAGTCTCGGGATATGAAATAAACGTAAAAAAATCACAAGCGTTTCTATACACCAACAATCAACAAGCAGAGAACCAAATAATGAATGAACTCCCATTTACAATTGCTTCAAAGAGAATAAAATACTTAGGAATATAGCTAACAAGGGATGTGAAGGACCTCTTCATGGAGAACTACAAATCACTGATCAAGGAAATAAGAGAGGACACAAACAAATGGAAAAACATTCCATCCTCATGGATAGGTGCGATAGTTAATACTGAGTGTCCACTTGATTGGATTGAAAAATACAAAGATCTTGGGTGTGTCTGTGAGGGTGTTGTCAAAAGAGATTAACATTTGAATCAGTGGGATGGGTGAGGCAGATCCACCCTTGTTCTGGTGGGCACAATCTAATCAGCTCCCAGCAAATGTAAAGCAGATAGAAAAACGTGAAAAGAAGAACGTGTAAGTTAATACAGTATATATATATATATATACTGTGTGTGTGTGTGTGTGTGTATGTGTGTATGTGTATGTATATATATATATATATATATATCTTATTAGTCCTGTCCTTCTAAGAGAATCCTAATACAATAGGAAAAATAAATATTGTAAAAATGGCCATACTGTCCAAAGTCATTTATAGATTCAATATGAATCCTATCAAACTACCATTGACATTCTTCACAAAATTAGAAAAAAAATACTTTAAATTTCAAATGAAACAAAAAAAGAGCCTGTATAGTCAAGACAATCCTAAGCAAAAAGGACAAAGCTGGAGGCATCACACTACCTGACTTCAAACTATACTACAAGGCCAGAATAACCAAAACAGCATGGTACTGGTACCAAAACAGATATATAGACCAATGGAACAGAACAAATGCCTTAGAAGTAACACCCTACATCTACAACCATCTGGTTCTCGACAAACCTGACAAAAACAAGCAATGGAAAAAAGATTCCCTATTTAATAAATAGTGTTGAGAAAACTGTCTAACCTTATGCAGAAAACTGAAATTGGACCCCTTTCTTACACCTTATACAAAAATTAATTCAAGATAGATTAAAGACTTAAAAGTAAAACCTAAAATCATTAAAACCCTAGCAGAAAACCTCAGCAATACCATTCAGGACATAGGCATAAGCAAAGATTTCATGAAGAAAGCACCAAAAGCAATTGCAGCGACAGCTACAATTGACAAATGGGATCTAATTAAGCTAAAGAACTTCTGCAGAGCAGAAGAAACTATCATCAGAGTGAACAGGCAAGCTATATAATGAGAGCAAAATTTTGCAATCTACCCATCTGATAAATGTCTAATATCCAGAATCTACAAGGAACTTAAGCAAATTTACAAGAAATAAATAAACAACCCCATCAAAAAGTGAGCAAAGGGTATGAACAGACACTTCTCGAAAGAAGACATTTATGTGGCCAACAAACATATGAAAAAAGATCGGCTGGGCATGGTGGCTCATGCCTGTAATCCCAGCACTTTGGGAGGCCAAGGCAGGCAGATCACCTGAGGTCAGGAGTTTGGTAAAAGCCTGGCTAACATGGTGAAGCTCTATCTCTACTAAAGATACAAAAATTAGCTGGGTGTGGTGGTGCCTGCCTGTAGTTGCAGCTACTTGGGAGGCTGAGGCAGGGGAATTCCTGGAACCCAGGAGATGGAGGTTGTATTGAGCTGAAATTGCACCACTGCGCTCCAGCCTGGACAACAGAGAAAGACTCTGTCTCAAAAAAAAAAAAAAAAAAAAAAAAAAAAAGAAAGAAAAAAGAAAAAAAGATCGATATCATTGATCATAAAAGTAATGCAAATCAAGAAATGCAAATCAAAACTGCAATGAGATACCATCTCATGCCAATCAGAATGACGATTATTAAAAAGTCATGAGACAATAAATGCTGGTGAGGCTGTGAAGAAATAAGATCGCTTTTACATTGTTGAGGGGAATGTAAATTAGTTCAACCATTGTGGAAGACAGTGTGGTGATTCCTCAAGTATCTAGAACCAGAAATACAATTTGACCCAGCATTCCCATTACTGGGTGTATGCCCAAAGGATTATAAATCATTCTACCATAAAGACATATGCACGTGTGTGTTTATTGCAGCACTATTTACAATAGCAAATATATGGAACCAACCCAAATGCCCATCAATGATAGACTGGATAAAGAAAATGTGGTACATATACAGTATGGAATACAACACAACCATAAAAAGGAATGAGATCAAGTGCTTTGCAGGGACATGGATGAAACCGGAAGCCATCATCCTCAGCAAACTAACACGGGAGTATAAAATCAAACACCGCATGTTTTACTCATAAATGGGATTTGAACAATGATAACGCATGGACACAGGGAGGGAAACAACACCTAGCTGAACCTGTCAGGGGGTGGGGGTGAGGTAAAAGAGAGCATTAGGAAAAATAGTGAATGCATGTGGGTCTTAAAACCTAGATGATGGGTTGATAGATTTAGCAAACCACCGTGGCACACGTATACCTATGTAACCTGCCTGCATGTTCTGTGCATGTATCCTGGAACTTAAAGCAAAATGTAAATAAATAAATAAATAAATAATTTAAAAAACCCAAAAACCCTAAAAACTGAGGTATCATATGATCCAGCAATCCCGCTGCTGGGTATATACCCAAATGAAAATAAATCAGTATGTTGAACAAATATCTGCACTCCTATGGTTGTTGCAGCATTGTTTACAATAGCTTAAATTTGGAAGCAACCTAAAATGTCCATCAACAGATGAATAAATAAAGAAAATGTGATACTTATAGACAATGGAGTTGCATCTGTCATAAAATGAATGAGATCCAGTCTTTTACAACAACATGATGAAGGTGGAGATCATTATGTTAAGTGAAATAAAGCAGACACAGAAAGATGAACATCATATGTGATCACTTATTTGTGGGATCATAGAAAGTAGAAGGATGGTTACTAGAGGCTGGAAAGAGTAGATGGGGGTTAGGGGGAAGTTTGGGATGGTTAATGGATTAAAAAAATAGAAAGAATGAATAAGACCTACTATTTGATAGCACAATAAGGGGTCTACAGTCAATAATAATTATACATTTTAAAATAACTTAAGGAATGTAATTAGATTGTTTGTAACTCAAAGGATAAATGCTTGTGGAAATAACCACCCAATTCTCCATGTTGTGCCTATTTCACATTTTACAGTGCATGCCCGTATCAAAATATCTCATGTACTTTATAAATGTCTACATCTACTCTTTACCAACAAAATTTTTAAAAAATAATTTTTAAAAAGGTGACTCCAGGCAACAAAGAGTTGGATGAGAGGAGGATGGGGCTTCCTTCCAGCCCTGAGATAAATTTAATCATCCTTCAGTATCCCTGGTGGACTGCTTCCGGGATGCTAGCAGATACAAAAATCCTCAGATGTTCAGACTCTTAGAAAAAAAATGGCATAATATTTGCATATAACTAATGCGCATCCTCCCATATACTTTAAATCATCTCTGATAACTTATAATACCTAGTACAATGTAAACATTATATAAATATTTGTTAATTGCATTTTTATTTTTATTTATTATTTTTAATTTTCGTGTTGTTATTTTTACTTGTTTTGTCCCCAGATATTTTCTATTGAATCCAGTTGGTTGAATCCAAAGATGTGGAACCTGAGGATATAGAGGGTCAGCTGTTTATGATTCTGTGAGAAAATCAGCTTGAAGTAAGTAGACCTTCCTTAACCCAAAAGACAGAACTACATTATGACTCATGTCCATTACACTTTTTGTCTTCTTTTCTTCTCTTAGGAATAGGTAGCCTATTTTTTACCAGTGTATACCACACAAAAATGGATAAGAAACCTCTGATTTTTTAAAATTTCTTCAGATTCCCCTTGAAATAATTATTTATAGCATAAAGAACCATTCTGGAGAATCTTAGCTGTAAGGAAAAATGTCTCAGGAGATGCCAAAGTAGTAGGTTCAAAGGGAAGGGTTTTATAAATGCAGCTACAGGTTACTACCATTAAGAGAGGTGCTTTATGGTTGGAGATTTCCTCTGTAATCCAGGAGAGAGGGTTGTTGTCTATGAGCCAACCCTCATAGCTCTTCAGTCACTGGCATGAGACTTGGGGGATTGGTTGTATCTGGTCTTTCATTAAGCTTCATGAACAAAAGGGCTTTTTACATTTTTGTACAGGCTGCTTTTAGTGGCTCTGAAAAAAAGACTTGGAAGTAGATCTTGATGGTAAGTGGAAGGTACAGTGCCAAATACTCCTACAAACTAGAGGTAAGATTTCTACCACTGTCTTCCCGTCTTCTAGTCCATGGTCTCTGGCCCTGGCTAAGCACGAAGCAAGTGGGAGTTTTTTGTAAATAAAGTCAACCTTAAGTGAAAAAGCAAGAGGACTTGGCCAGCTTCTTCCCTCAAGGCAATGGGTGCTCAGTGAAGAAGTTGGAGAATCTCCATGACAACCCAGACCTGGCAGTAGGGGTACATGCAAGACTACCGCCTGGACCCAACAATGGATAATGAGAAGGAGGAGAATAGAAAACTCCTGGAAGATTAGGAGAAGAATTGCTCAGATGGAAAAGAGTTTGCCCTGAGTAGCAAGCTACAAGCAGGACTCAGTGCCCATATCTTGAATCTAATACCTGAGTCACACAAAAGACATCAATACCACCTATTACATACAGACCATAAACATTGTATTGTGTGAATAAGGCTCTTTCCAAGGAACACAGAGCATATCCCTTCAATTAACTCTTTTATTTCCATGGGACTCCCAACAAAAGATTCAGTAGCGACTGAGGGTTTAAGACTGATTTTTCTGTCTTCAGGGAAGAAGTGAGATCAAGGCAAGAATGATCTGACTCTAACTATTTCCCTCCTCATTCCCCTTGCTGGTAACTAGCAGAGAAAGATTCTACTCCATAGGTCACTTGAAGTGACCTATAGGTTCTCTGAGCAAATCTTTTCTAACAGGACCACAGTTTTCAGGAATATTAGCCAATTCTTCAAATCTGCCAGTTGGAAGAATCCACACTTGCCATAATAAATATTTCTGCAACATAAATAAAACATTTTGTTTTGAGGTTTGCCATCAATCACTGGCCTAATATGACCATGAAAAATTACCATAGAGAGATTTGGAAACTAAGTCAGAGATGAAGTAAATTCTTAAGATATCTCTAGTGCAAGCCTTCTTATATGAACAAATAATTCCTATGCTTATTCATTATGTCACTGTCTCAAGCTTCTTAGCTTGCTTTTCCAACATGGCCCCTGCTCAACTTCCTTGCTTTAACTGTCATTTCTCTTATCTCACTGAAATGTGGACTGCAATGCCACTGAACTAATCACAGATCTCGTGGCTTGCTTTAGTCTTTCATATCTTTGAATAAGCCACTTCTTTTCCATAGCAAGTCTTGTCTACCTTCTCTGGATGATGATCTCTTACTCATACTTTGTGACCTGTTTCAATTTTTCTCTCCCCCATGAAACTGTCCTGGAGCACCGACATTGTTTGTTTGTTTCCCTTTTCTATTATTATGGCACTGTTTTGCCTTGTGCCTGGATTTAGGGCCATTTGTAGCAACTGTTGAAAACAAAGCTCACAAGCCCATATAGGGATTGAACATCTGGCATTGTTCTTAGCTGCACTAAATTCTACCCACTGACTTCTCTCACCGTTGAATTAGAGAAGTGCTCCAGTTGATGTTTTTGATTTATTTTTACATTGGCTCTTCTTCCATTAAGAGTGGTCTAACAGGTCCCTTGCAGGATAAATGTATGGGTAATAAATGTGTTTGGGATCAACAAAAGTAAAATGGCATAGTAGAAAGTATATAACCTCCAGAGTCAAACAGATCTCAGGTTAGAGCCCCATTTTCCCTCTCACTAACTATATGGCTATTTTGTAGCCTGTCTAAATTTTCTCATCTTTAAAATGTAGGTTAACATCAAAAAGAATAAAATAATTAGGAATAAACCTAACCAAGGAGGTAAAAGACTTATGCACTGAAAAGTGCAAAGCATTGCTGAACCAATTTTAAAAGCTATAAATAAATGGAAAGACACTCATGTTCATAGATTGAAAGACAAAATTGTTTAGAAGTCAATACTATCCAAAGTGATGTATAGATTTAGTACAATGCATATCAAAATGTAAATGACATTTTTTTTAGAAATAAAAAAAAATCCATTCCCAAATTCCTACAGAATCTCAAGGACCTCAAATAGCCAAAACAATATCAAAAAGGAAGAGCAAAGATGGAGGTCTCAGAATTCCTGATTTCAAAACTTACTATAAAACTGCAATAATCAAAAAGTATGATGTAAGCATAAAGTAGGATGATTAGACTGATGGAATAAAATAGAGAGCCCTGCAACAAACCATTGCATATATGATCACTGTTGATAATGCTACAAAGACCATTAAAAGTGAGAACAACTATCTTTTCAACAAATGATTTTGTGAAAACTGAATGTCCATATGCAAAAGAATAAAGTTATACCCCTACCTTACACCATATACAAAAATTAAATCAAAATCGATCAAAGACCTAAACATGAAAACTCAAACTCTAAAACTATTAACATAGGAGAAAATCTTCATGACATTGGATTTGACAATGCTCTCTTGAATATGACACCAAAAGCATAGGCAACAAAAGAAAAACTAAACAAATTGGACTATATAAAATTTTTAAACTTCTGTACATCAAATGACATAATTGACAGAGTAAAAAGTCAATCCATGGAATGGAAGAAAATATTTGCAAATCATATATATATATATATATATATATATATGTAGTTAATATCTACAATATACAAAGAACTGTCATAACTCAACAACAACATAACAACCCAACTAAAAATGGGCAGGACTTAAATAGACATTTCTTCAAAGAAGATATACAAATGGCAATAATGAAGTGAAAACATGCTAAACATCACTAATCATTAGGAAAATGCAAAGCAAAATCACAATGAGATACCACTTTAAACCCATTAGAATGGTCACTATAAACATGTGTGTGTGTGTTTAAGAAAACAGAAAATAACAAGTGTTGGCAAAGCTGTGAAGAAATTGAAACCCTGTGCATTGTGATTGGGAATGTAAAATGGTACAGATGCTATGCAAAACAGCATGGCAGTTCCTCAAAAAAATAAAAATAGTATTACCATATGATCCAGCAATTCCACTTCTGGGTATATACCTAAAATAATCAGAAACATGATGGTAAAGAGAATTTTTTTTTACTTTTTAAAAATGCTTATAAATTCAGGGGGGTACATATGCAGGTTTGTTACATGGATATATTGCATAGTGGTGAAGTCTGGGATTTTAGTGTACCTGTCACCCAACTAGTGAACATTGTACCTAGTAGGTACCTTTTCAACCTTCATCTCCTTCCAAACATCTCCTCTTGTAGAGTCCCCAGAGTCTATTATACTTCTCTGTATGTTTATATGTATTCATTGTTTAGCTCCCACTTGTTTAGTTCCCACAAGTGAGAACATGTGGCATTTGATTTTCTAAGTTATTTCACTTAGGATAATGGCCTCCAGCTTCATCCATGTTGCTGCAAAAGACATGATTTTATTTTTATGGCTGCATAATATATTCCATGTTGTATATATACCACATTTTCTTTATCCATTTGCTCTCTGATGGACTCTTATGTTGATTCTACAATTTTGCTATTGTGAATAGCACTGTGATAAACATATGAATGCAAATGACTATTTGATATAACAACTTATTTTCCTTTGGGTAGGTACTAGGTATGGGATTTGGGATGAAATGGTAGTTCTATTTTTAGTTTTTGAAGAGATATTTCTATACCCATTTTCATAGTGCCATTATTTACAGCTGCCAAAAGTTCAAACCCAACAGTCCATCAGTGGATAAATGGATAAACAAAATGCAGTATGTGCATACAATGAATATTATTCAGAATATAAACAATGAGGAAACACTGTTATTTGCAACAGTACAAAAGAACATTGAGGACATTATGCTGAGTAAAACAAGTCAGTCAAAAAAGGACAAATATTGGCACGATTCTACTTATTTGAGTTACCTAGAGTAGTCAAACTCATAGAGACAGAAAATGGGATTCTGGTTGCCAGGAGCTTGGGGGAAGGGAGAAAGGAAAGTTATGGTTTAATGGGTACAGAGTTTCAGTTTTGTAAGATGAAAATACTTCTGAAGATAGATGGTGCTGATATTTGCACAACAATGTGAATGTACTTAATGCCTCTGAATTACCCACTTAAAATGGTTAATATGATCAATTTTATGTGGTGTGTTTTTAACACAATAAAAAAGTGGTTAAGATAGTAAACTTTATATTATGCATATTACACCACAGTTAACAAAAATAAATAGAAAATGGAGCTATCATCTTGTAGGACTTTGAGGTATCAGTGTTATGACATTTTCAAAACACCTAGCAGAATATTTAGCTCATGATGGGTGCTCAACCATTGTTAGTTGCTATCATCTTTTTCCTACCTTGCCTCCCCCACTTCTCTCTTTGTATTTTATTAAATGACTTAGGCTGTGCTAAACCTCTTACTTCTCAACAGACTCATTTCCCCTTCCTTCCTTTCTGTCTCCCTTTTTTCATTTATTTATTTACTATGGGGGAACATCAAGGACTTCTGGGAAAGATGTCTCAACTCTTTTGCCATGTGGCAAAACCACATTATTTACTTCTAAATGCTCCCACAAGTGCACATTCACATATTATGTATGTCCATCAGTATTAGTGGATCTACAAAGCTACTGCACACAATTGTGCAGATTATTCACTGCACAATGATGTCTAGCTGAGAAGAATTAAGTCAATATACTCTGGTGTATGATTGTATTTAAACAGTGCCTGTTTCTAATTCACAACAAGTTGTCATAAGGATAATTACACATGCCAGCACTGTGCATGTGTAATTAATGCATTATGGAGGCTTGAGGTTAGACTTGGATACTCAATGTCCAGATAAATGAGAAAGTACCACTTGAATGACAAATCTGAATATTTCCTAAATGGATAAAGTGGAAAGCCTGAGCTAAGAAGCAAATAAGCCATCATGGGACATCATGTGTGTTGATCTGATTTGCTTTGATAATGAGTGTCAGGCAGGGGAGAGGAGCTCAGAGAGCAGTTTCTTCTGTGTCTACTAATTCATGTCATTTAGAGATAAGCTCCTTTTCTCAAGAAAGATGAGGGGGCCACTGTTGCCTACCTCAGGGCATGGATAAAGAGGTCGGAATGGGATTAGAATGGTCATACTTGAGTTCTGACCCTGAGAAAATGACTGCTTTCAGAACTTCTTTGGACCAGAAGACCCTGCCATTCTATGAATTCAGAAATTAAAATCATATATCCTTGCGGAAGTAGGAAAAAAACTTGATGTAGACTTCAGGGATGATGGCAGACAATGACTCTTAGATATTGGCTAGAAAGTGATCTTTGTCACTAAGGGCTCTAGACCATGTCTAAGAGGAAGCTTGGTTGGAGAGGCCAGCACAGAACTAGGGGCAAATAATTTACTTGGGGAATGAAGAATGGAGAGCTTATTAGGACGCATTATGGCAACTTGGCTAGTGACAACTTTTGTAGCTCGAAGTTTCTCTAAGATGAGATAGAATATGTTTTGTTTTATCTAGAAAACCTATGCCAAGCAAGTCATCCAGATTTTGAGATTTAAGTTTGAAAATCTGTAAAGGGATTCCTATAATTTATGCTTTTGCTTTTCCTTTTTCCATTTTCTTAGTTACCTAGGTGAGCTCTTTAAAAAATAGGCATGGCCACATCTGGACAAAATTAGCTGGTCTGAGGGTGAAGTGCCTAGCAGGGGTGGAGTGAGTATCATGCCTCAAAGATACAGTGGGTATCTTAACATTTTCCAGTTGAAAACCAGGGTAAGATGTAGGATGTTGGATAAATAAGGCATCTGAATGTGTCCCTAGGCAAGAGTTCTTAACCTTAGATCTCTTATTACCTGACAATGTATGCAAAATTCTGCTTACATTTTATATGTAGATTTTTGAGGTGGAGATAGGAAGAAAGTCCACAGCTACCCTCAGATTCAAAGGGCAAAGCACCAGTCATTCCCAGAATAGTAGAAGATACCTTCCTAAAAATCTAGAGACCTGGGTACATTGGATAAAAACACTAGATGAACTTTCTGGATATTTGGATTTTAGACTAAACTCTGCTGCCAGTTTGCTATGTGAGGCCTCCCATTCCTCAAGTTACATATCTGTAAAATAAAGAAGCTGAATTACATGGTCTGTCAGGGCGTTTGGAACTCTAAATATCTGAGTTTGTGAGAATGAATTGCCTTGATTTGCCATACCCTTGAGATGACTCTCTAAATCTAATTTATATAAATGAAGTCTGGTAAGACATTGTTCAGGTTTGTCTCAGTAGCTGAATTTATGGCTTTGCTTTAATACGTCTTAATCCAGTAAAGTCCCATGAAACAGAAGAAGAAGTTGCTAGAACTGACTTTTTCAACACAGCCTGAGTCTACATGGGGTGACCTGATGGCCTTTAAATCAAACTGACTAGTCAGTTTGGTGGGAGTTTTTTTTCTCTATTGACTGGTTGAAACACTCGGTGTGACATAGGCAGACAGTGAGTCTCCAGTCAGTTTGTTCTTCCTCTTTTGGAAGATATTTCAACTCACTTAAGTTTTCAGAGATGAGCGACAAGCCCTTATCAGTACACATTTGGGTCAATATTATAGTTCAGAAGTCCCTGTAGGACAAAGATTGGGCTGAGAGGTAGCAGATAAAATGGAAGTAACTTTATTTTCAATCTGCTTCACACTGTCTCAGACTGTGGCAAAAAGTGGGAATGGCATAGCAATAAGGAATACAGCATTTGGCTGGCTCACCTTCTGGTTTGCTTCTCTCCACTGGGAACAAAGGGCAAGTAGCTCTGTAGTTAGGCCATGTCCTGTTTTTTTCTCACTTCCTCACTAAATAGTAAAATCCCTCCCCACTGCCACTGACACTACTCAACTTCTGATGGGAGATTTTATTATACAGTGAGGGAAGAGAGTTGATGGACATTCTTCTGATTCTGAAAGAGATAATCCAGGCTATTGCTTACTTGTTATTTAAAAGTTCTTCAGCCCACCTATCCCATTTCCTATCCAAAAGATTTTGTATAGAGTTGTGATTGCCCAGGTATTTAGGCAAATGGCTTGGCTTTCAACTGGAATCTCAGAAGTGGCTCATTAATGGGTACTCAGTGAATCCCAAACTCTTGAGGATAGAAAGGGTTTGGGGTTCATTTAACTGTATTTCCAAATTTTTCAGACCTTAATTTTACTTGGTATTCTGTCTACTGAGACTAAGAGAAGACCTGCATATTTAGCAGATGAGTGGGTTCAACCGAAAAACATTTTTTCTTTGTCTGTGTGCATCACCTCTTCCTCTCTATCTCTCTATATCTCTCTCCCTTTCTCTCTCTCTCTCTATCTCTCTCTCTCACACACACACACACACGCATGAACACATGCATCTTTGCTTCTCTCTATTGACTATTGATACCCCCCAGCTTAGAACCACCCACAAATTTGAGGGATGTTTGATGCTTCTTCCTTTTCTTTTTGAGTGACTTTCTCATCCTCTCTGTCAGCTTCATTGTTTTGGAATGCTGGGAGATACCAAGCAATGGCACCTCTCTGTTCTCTTTAAACTTTTTTCATTTAACTTGTTCTTATAGCTGCTATGAAAATCAGGTCCACAGCTCACATACATGATTATTCTACATGTATTGATTAAATGCCTGCTATATTCCAGAAGTTGTTCCAAAGTGCTGAGATAGAGTAGACAGTAATAACAATAACTAGCACTTATATAGCATTTACTATATGCAGACACAATTTTGGCTTCTTTGCATAAAATTCTTGTATTTTCTTTTCATAACACCATCCTTATACCCATTTTACAGATGAGCAAACTGAGAAACAGAAAAGTTTAAGTTAATTAACTTACTCAAGATAATAGGATTGTAAGTGATGGAGTAAAGATTCAAATCTAGAGTCCAGTACCAGAACCGGTACTCTTAATCACTGTGCTACCTTGTCATCAAGAAGCACACATTTTATTTGTGGAGACAGAGTAAACATGTTAATAAGTCAAAACACAACATTTGTGGTGGTATTTAGGGCCACACAAAATAAAACACAGTAAAGGGGAGAAGAGTGACAAGAGTCATTTGATGTTTCTAATAGCATGATAGAGGAAAGCCTCTCTGAGAAGATGGCATTTCAGGAGATCAGAATTAAGTGAGGAAGCTAGTCAGGTATTCTAGGTAGAATGAGCAACAAGTATAAATGCCCTGAGACAGGAATTAATATAAGATTTTAGAATTTTTAGGAAGGCCTGTGTAAGTGAGATGTGATGAACAGGAGTGTGGTAGGAGAGAGAATCCAAGGGGTAAGCATCGACTGCATCAAGAAGGGTCTTGCCAGCCATGATAAAGAGTTGAGTTTTTATTCTAAGCACAGTGGAATTTGTGCTTTTAAATGGAGGGGATACAAAATCTGATTTAAATTTTATGAAAGATTCCTCTGGCTTCTATGATAACAGACTGTAGGAGGATAACAGTGGAAGCAGAGAGACCAGGAAAGAGGCTACTAGTGCAGCGGTACAGACAAGATATGTCAAATTGACTTAGAGTGGTGGTGATGGTGGCGAGAAGTGGTCAGATTTGGGATATATTTTGAAGGGTAGAGATGATAGGTCTTGCTGATGGATTGGATATGGAGAGGGAGGGGTTAAGTTGGTTTGCTGTCAGAAGCCATTAATATCATAACTGTCTTGAGTTTTCTCTCTCTCTCTCTCTCTCTCTCTGCCTATCCTTCTCTTCTCTCTCCTCTTACATCAGAAAATAAATTTCATACTCAGGATACATGTGATCATTCATGCCATAAAATGGTAGTATTCTAGAATTATAATTAAATAAAATAATGCATACATTCTTTTACTCATGCAAAAATTATTTGTTAAGTTCTTATGTGTTAATTCTAGTTCTAGGCACTCAGGATTCAAGGAAAAAGAAAATAGTGGCAGTTTCAGACCTAAAGGAGCTCACTGTTTGGTCATGCTAAGGGATAAATGCTTTTACACATCATGTAATTTAATCCTTACCAACGACCCTCCCCTGCCCCAACACACACACACACACACATGTGCGCGTTAGGAAAAGTACATTCATCATCTCTATTTTTCTTAACAGTCTTTCATAGTTGGTATTATTGTTTCCATCTTACAGATGAGATTTTGACTTGCCAAATGATGCACATGTAGTAAAAGATAGCTTGCATTTGAATATTAAACCTCGATAAGTAGCATAGGGTGGCTAATAGCTTTGGCCGTACAGTTAGCCAGAAATGGGTTTAAATCCTAGTTCAACCATTTGATCATGTACAAGTTCCTTTACCTAAGCATCAGTCTCCTCAAATTATAAAATGGGGCAGATATAAAAAATGACTTTCCTCACTCTTGCAGTCTTGCTCTGAATGTTAAATGAGGTAATGTGTGAAGCACTGTAGCTCTCAACATCCCTGTTCCCATTGCCCAGGTTTCTTCCGCTAACAATCAGTCCAGCTCCATTCTAAAGTCTACCTGGGCATGTTTGCCTGTGTTTTCTCTCCTTTGTTAAAGTCTTCCTCCTTCCCTGATTTAAACACATTATTTTACATTTCAGGAACTGGCTGTTTTTTTTGTTTTGTTTTTTTTTTTTTTTTTTTTTTTTTTTTTCCAAATGCCCAACACTTATTGAATGTTGATTTAGAATAAACTGCCATTTGGAGATCCTGTAATTGTAGTTGTCTTTGCAGCTTTTTTCATGATCAGGGAGGAATCTAGACTTCATTTGCCCTGTCTTCAAACTTCATGTAATTGCTTTGTTTCCTTAAAGGCTGTCTCAAGTTCCTTCACCTTAATGGCAACAATTCAGAGATCCAGCCATAATATATTTCCATCTCAAATTGATTTCTAACTGCCAGCCATTCTAGCTCCCTAAAATCCAAAAATCTCATATTTGGAGGAAACCTTACAGGTTATCTAGGGTAACCCTCTAATCTGGGCAATCAGCATTTTTTGTTCCTCAGATCTTTCTTGCCTCTTTTTAGAATAATATTTGTAAATATATAAAATAAAATGCTAGGATTAAAAAGTACCAATTATACTGAAATACAAAAAAAAATGACATAGGAATATATGAGTTTTCTTATTAACAAAATAAAAAATAAGATTTTGTGGCAGATCCAAAAGCTATCATAATTTCAAAGTAACAAAGGAACATACATAATATGTAAAGAATCTGCAGCAAATGTAATATAACATAAAAATTATCTGTGATTTATGTTAGTGTATTAGTCTGTTCTTACATTGCTAAAAAGAAGTACTTGGGACTGGATAATTTATAAAGAAAAGAGGTTTAATTTACTCACAGTTCCACAGTCTGTACAGGAAGCATGGTGGTGGAGGCCTCAGGAAACTTACAATCATGATGGAAGGCAAAGGAAGCAGGCACATCCTACATGTCTGAAGCAGTAGAAAGAGAGAGTGAAAGGGGAGGTGCTACACACTTTCAAACAAAGAAATGAGCACTCTATCACAAGGCAGCATCAGGGAGGTGGTGCGAAACCATTAGTAACTACCACCATGACCAAATCACCTCCCACTAGGCCCCACCTCCAACACTCAGGATCACAATTCAACATGAGATTTGGGTGGGAACACAGATCCAAACCATATCATTCCACCCCTGGCTTGTACCAAATCTCATGCCCTTATCACAATGCAAAAGACAATAATGCCTTCCTAACAGTCCCAAAAATTCTTAACTCATTCCAGCATTAACTCAGAAGTCCAAGTCCAAAGTCTCATCTGAGTCAAGGCAAGTCCCTTCCACCTATGAGTCTGTAAAATTAAAACCCATTGGTTACTTCTAATATACAATGAGGCATTGGCTATATTGCCAATATATATTACAGGCATTGGCTAAATAATTCCATTCCAAAAGAAAGAAACCAACCAAAACCAAGGGGCTACAGGCCCCATGCACATCTGAAACCCAGCAGAGCAGTCATTAAATCTTAAAGCTCTAAAATAATCTTTTTTGACTCCATGTCTCACATTCAGGCCACATTGTTGCAAAGGGTGGGCTCCCAAGGCCTTGGGCAGCTCTGTCCCTGTGACTCTGTGGGGTACAGCCCCCCCAGCTGCTTTCATGGGTTGGTGTTGAGTGCCTGTGAATTTTTCAGGTGCTCAATGCAAGCTGTTGGTGGATCTACCATTCTGGGGTGTGGAGCATGGTAGCCCTCTTGTTTCTAAAGCTGCCCTGAATTCCTCCCCCAAAAATGGGTTTTTCTTTTCTGCCACATGGCTGGGCCTCAAGTTTTCCAAACTTTTACACTCTGCTTCCTTTTTAAATGTAAGTTCCAGTTCAAGGTCATTTCTTTGCTCATGAATATAAGTATAGGCTGCTAGAAGCAGCCAGTTTACTTCTTGAATGTTTGCTGCTTAAAATTTTCTCCTGCCAAATACCCTGGAGCATTACTCTCAAGTTCAAAGTTCCACAGATCTCTAGGGAAAGGGCACAATGCCTTCAACCTTTTTGCTAATCCATAAGAGAAGTGACCTTTGCTCCAGTTCTCAGTAAGTTCCTCATCTCCCTCTGAGATCACCTCAGACTGGACTTCATTGTCCACATCACCATCACCATTTTGGTCACAATTCAACAAGTCTCTAGGGAGTTCCAAACTTTCCCCTGTCTTCTAGTCTTCTTCTGAGCCCTACACACTGTTCTAACCTCTAACCATTATTCAGTTCCAAAGTCCCTTCCACATTTTCGGGTAATGTTTAGTAATACCCTACTCCTGGTACCAATTGTCTGTATTAGTTTGTTCTTGCACTGCTATAAAGAACTACTTGAGAATAGGTAATTTATAAAGAAAACAGGTTTAGTTGACTCACATTTCCACAGGTTATACAGGAAGCATGGCTGGAGAGGCCTCAGGTCACTTTCAATCATGGCACATGGGGAAACTGTTATGTATTACATGGCTGAAGCAGGAGGAAGAGAGAACTGAGGGAGGTGCCAAACACTTTCCAACAACCAGACCTCATGAGAACTCACTATCACAAGAACAGAAAGAGGAAAATGATCCAACCACCTCCCACCAGGCCCCTCTTCCAACACCGGGAATCACAATTCAACATGAGATTTGGGCAGGGACACAAATCCAGACCATATTAATTGGTGGCAAAATTACAAGTATTATTACAAGTACAAGTATTAAAATTACAAGTACAACAATATATTATTGTTGTCAGTGTAATTTGTGGGCTATATTTATAATTGAAGAAAATGATAAGTTTTAGAGGTTAGCACAAGTAAAAATTCATTCTTTTTCTATCAAAATTCATGGATTTATTGAATTTTATTTAAGACACTGGGTTAAGACACTCCGTATCTGATATGTAATTATCTCTATGTTCTTCTTGGCATATAGGGGTTAATTTTTGCTTCAATTTTTCCAGTGAAGGGGAAATAATTACCTAATGAATAGTGAGTCTCCCATCACTCTATTGTCAAATAACTCAGTTGGGTTGTTCTCTCACAGAACTGTAAGCTATCTTCCCATAGATTCCTACCATTGTTAGCCTTTGTTCATTCTATAGTTTCAGAACTGTCAGCTTTCTCCTCTAGAAGACAAACATTCAGCGTCTGGAAGATAATAATTCTGCTCCTCCACTTTTCTCTCTATTCTAACTAGCAACAGTTCTTTCCTCTCTTTTTTTTTCTAGATTGTGAATTTGGAAACTTTGCCTCTTCTGGTTGATACCTGAATATGCTTCTTAATTTGTAATATTCCTCCAGATAAAGCCAGAAACCCTTAGATAGTACCTCGAGAGTGAAATGAGAAGCAGTCACTGTCCCTCATATGCTGTATGTGTTAACACAACCCAAATGCATGTTATTTTGGATAAGAGACAGTCACATTTCACCATCATCTCAAGAAACAAACAAACAAAAAAATAAGTCATTGGCTGCTTTCATACCAGCAGCAAGTTCAGGCACTCCTTGGCCTGAATTTGCATAAAGTTGACCACTATCCTTAACCTCACCCTCACATATTAAGAGCTGCATATAAACAGTGATTCCATCGTGGTTACAGCTTCTACCCACAAATTTCTTTGGGGAAAGCATTAAATATTTTATCTTTGTGACAGAGTAATTGTACTTCCACAATGACCAACAAATCAAATCTTGTTTATATGGTTATGTGATTTTGGAACAGAAGTCAATAACCTATTAAAAATTGTGTAGATTTCAGTGGTATGTGGCTCTTTTTGTCCTTTTCTTTACCTCTCATATGTCTGGCTGCCACCTACTTTACCTAAGAAATCTGCTACTATGAACTAGAGATACCCTCCTGCCAACCTGTCTTGAGAAAAATGACATAGTCTTCACTCTTCATCAGCTCTAACAAGGCCTACTCCCTTAAAATCTGTAATAGTAATAATGATGCCTAAAACTGTATTCAGCTCTTACCATATTTCAGGCACAATGTTAGACATTTTATATACATCACCTCATTTAATTATCATAACATTAAAGTGGATAATATTATTTCTCTTTGTAAATGAAGAAACTGAGGCACAGTTCTTTGTGCCTTGAATAAATAAATAATTTATTCAAGATCACATAACCAGAAAGTCTTTGAGTTGGGATTCAAATTTAGCCAATCTAGCTGCAGAGATCTTATTTTTACCACTAATTTTCTCCATGCCTCCTCTATTCCTACCCCCACATTACCTTTTCTTTAATATCTGGGGCAGAAGAGAATCACTTGGAAAATTGGGTAAAGTGCACATTCCCAGGCTGGACCTCAAAAGGCTGATTCAGCATGACTGTAATGGGGCACAGAAATACGCATTCCTAATAAGCTTCAGACAATCAAGATGCACCTGTAAGAAGCCAACATTACAACCCTTCGACCAAGAAAAACACTGTTGTGCGTTAAACGTAACTGTTGTCTGTCCACCTGAACTGAGACTTCCTTGCAGATGATCTTTCAATGCAATCCAACAGATATTTGTGCTTCCCGATGGAATTCCAAGCTAGATTTAAAGACGCCTAGCAGAGGGGGGCGGAGCAAGATGGCCGAATAGGAACAGCTCCAGTCTCCAACTCCCAGCGCCAGCGACACAGAAGACCAGTGATTTCTGCATTTTCAACTGAGGTACTGGGTTCATCTCACTGGGGAGTGCCGGACGATCGGTGCTGGTCAGCTGCTGCAGCCCGACCAGCGAGAGCTGAAGCAGGGCGAGGCATTGCCTCACCTGGGAAGCGCAAGGGGGAAGGGAATCCCTTTTCCTAGCCAGGGGAACTGAGACACACAACACCTGGAAAATCGGGTAACTCCCACCCCAATACTGCGCTTTAAGCAAACAGGCACACCAGGAGATCATATCCCACACCTGGCCGGGAGGGTCCCACACCCACGGAGCCTCCCTCATTGCTAGCACAGCAGTCTGTGATCTACCGGCAAGGCAGCAGCAAGGCTGGGGGAGGGGCGCCCGCCATTGCTGAGGCTTAAGTAGGTAAACAAAGCTGCTGGGAAGCTCGAACTGGGTGGAGCTCACAGCAGCTCAAGGAAACCTGCCTGTCCCTGTAGACTCCACCTCTGAGGACAGGGCACAGTAAACAATAACAAACACAGCCGAAACCTCAGCAGATGCAAACGACTCTGTCTGACAGCTTTGAAGAGAGCAGTGGATCTCCCAACACGGAGGTTGAGATCTGAGAAGGGACGGACTCCCTGCTCAAGTGGGTCCCTGACCCCTGAGTAGCCTAACTGGGAGACATCCCCCACTAGGGGCAGTCTGACACCCCACACCTCACAGGGTGGAGTACACCACTGAGAGGAAGCTTCCAAAGCAAGAATCAGACAGGAACACTCGCTGTTCAGAAATATTCTATCTTCTGCAGCCTCTGCTGCTGATACCCAGGCAAACAGGGTCTGGAGTGGACCTCAAGCAATCTCCAACAGACCTACAGCTGAGGGTCCTGACTGTTAGAAGGAAAACTATCAAACAGGAAGGACACCTACACCAAAACCCCATCAGTACATCACCATCATCAAAGACCAGAGGCAGATAAAACCACAAAGATGGGGAAAAAGCAGGGCAGAAAAGCTGGAAATTCAAAAAATAAGAGCGTATCTCCCCCGGCAAAGGAGCGCAGCTCATCGCCAGCAATGGATCAAAGCTGGACGGAGAATGACTTTGACGAGATGAGAGAAGAAGGCTTCAGTCCATCAAATTTCTCAGAGCTAAAGGAGGAATTACGTACCCAGTGCAAAGGAACTAAAAATCTTGAAAAAAAAGTGGAAGAATTGATGGCTAGAGTAATTAATGCAGAGAAGGTCCTAAACGAAATGAAAGAGATGAAAACCATGACACGAGAAATACGTGACAAATGCACAAGCTTCAGTAACCGACTTGATCAACTGGAAGAAAGAGTATCTGCGATTGAGGATCAAATGAATGAAATGAAGCGAGAAGAGAAACCAAAAGAAAAAAGAAGAAAAAGAAATGAACAAAGCCTGCAAGAAGTATGGGATTATGTAAAAAGACCAAATCTACGTCTGATTGGGGTGCCTGAAAGTGAGGGGGAAAATGGAACCAAGTTGGAAAACACTCTTCAGGATATCATCCAGGAGAACTTCCCCAACCTAGTAGGGCAGGTCAACATTCAAATCCAGGAAATACAGAGAACACCACAAAGATACTCCTCGAGAAGAGCAACTCCAAGACACATAATTGCCAGATTCACCAAAGTTGAAATGAAGGAAAAAATCTTAAGGGCAGCCAGAGAGAAAGGTCGGGTTACCCACAAACGGAAGCCCATCAGACTAACAGCAGATCTCTCGGCAGAAACTCTCCAAGCCAGAAGAGAGTGGGGGCCAATATTCAACATTCTTAAAGAAAAGAATTTTCAACCCAGAATTTCATATCCAGCTGAAATAAGTTTCATAAGTGAAGGAGAAATAAAATCCTTTACAGATAAGCAAATGCTTAGAGATTTTGTCACGACTAGGCCTGCCTTACAAGAGACCCTGAAGGAAGCACTAAACATGGAAAGGAACAACCGGTACCAGCCATTGCAAAAACATGCCAAAATGTAAAGACCATTGATGCTAGGAAGAAACTGCATCAACTAACCAGCAAAATAACCAGTTAATATCATAATGGCAGGATCAAGTTCACACATAACAATCTTAACCTTAAATGTAAATGGACTAAATGCTCCAATTAAAAGACACAGACTGGCAAACTGGATAAAGAGTCAAGACCCATCAGTCTGCTGTATTCAGGAGACCCATCTCACACGCAGAGACATACATAGGCTCAAAATAAAGGGATGGAGGAAGATTTACCAAGCAAATGGAGAACAAAAAAAAGCGGGGGTTGCAATACTAGTCTCTGATAAAACAGACTTTAAACCATCAAAGATCAAAAGAGACAAAGAAGGCCATTACATAATGGTAAAGGGATCAATTCAACAGGAAGAGCTAACTATCCTAAATATATATGCACCCAATACAGGAGCACCCAGATTCATAAAGCAAGTCCTTAGAGACTGACAAAGAGACTTAGACTCCCATACAATAATAATGGGAGATTTCAACACTCCACTGTCAACATTAGACAGATCAACGAGACAGAAAGTTAACAAGCATATCCAGGAATTGAACTCATTTCTGCAGCAAGCAGACCTAATAGACATCTATAGAACTCTCCACCCCAAATCAACAGAATATACATTATTCTCAGCACCACATCGTACTTACTCCAAAATCGACCACATAATTGGAAGTAAAGCACTCCTCAGCAAATGTACAAGAACAGAAATTATAACAAACTGTCTCTCAGACCACAGTGCAATCAAACTAGAACTCAGGACCAAGAAACTCAATCAAAACCGCTCAACTACATGGAAACTGAACAACCTGCTCCTGAATGACTACTGGGTACATAACGAAATGAAGGCAGAAATAAAGATGTTCTTTGAAACCAATGAGAACAAAGACACAACATACCAGAATCTCTGGGACACATTTAAAGCAGTGTGTAGAGGGAAATTTATAGCACTAAATGCCCACAAGAGAAAGCAGGAAAGATCTAAAATTGACACTCTAACATCACAATTAAAAGAACTAGAGAAGCAAGAGCAAACACATTCGAAAGCTAGCATAAGGCAAGAAATAACTAAGATCAGAGCAGAACTGAAGGAGATAGAGACACAAAAAACCCTCCAAAAAATCAATGAATCCAGGAGTTGGTTTTTTGAAAAGATCAACAAAATTGACAGACCACTAGCAAGACTAATAAAGAAGAAAAGAGAGAAGAATCAAATCGACGCAATTAAAAATGATAAAGGGGATATCACCACCGACCCCACAGAAATACAAACTACCATCAGAGAATACTATAAACACCTCTACGCAAATAAACTGGAAAATCTAGAAGAAATGAATAATTTCCTGGACACTTACACTCTTCCAAGACTAAACCAGGAAGAAGTTGAATCCCTGAATACACCAATAGCAGGCTCTGAAATTGAGGCAATAATTAATAGCCTACCAACCAAAAAAAGTCCAGGACCAGATGGATTCACAGCTGAATTCTACCAGAGGTACAAGGAGGAGTTGGTACCATTCCTTCTGAAACTATTCCAATCAATAGAAAAAGAGGGAATCCTCCCTAACTCATTTTATGAGGCCAACATCATCCTGATACCAAAGCCTGGCAGAGACACAACAAAGAAAGAGAATTTTACACCAATATCCCTGATGAACATCGATGCAAAAATCCTCAATAAAATACTGGCAAACCGGATTCAGCAACACATCAAAAAGCTTATCCACCATGATCAAGTGGGCTTCATCCCTGGGATGCAAGGCTGGTTCAACATTCGCAAATCAATAAACTTAATGGAGCATATAAACAGAACCAAAGACAAGAACCACATGATTATCTCAATAGATGCAGAAAAGGGTTTTGACAAAATTCAACAGCCCTTCATGCTAAAAACGCTCAATAAATTCGGTATGGATGGAACGTACCTCAAAATAATAAGAGCTATTTATGACAAACCCACAGCCAATATCATACTGAATGGGCATAAACTGGAAAAATTCCCTTTGAAAACTGGCACAAGACAGGGATGCCCTCTCTCACCACTCCTATTCAACATAGTGTTGGAAGTTCTGGCTAGGGCAATTAGGCAAGAGAAAGAAATCAAGGGTATTCAGTCAGGAAAAGGAGAAGTCAACTTGTCCCTGTTTGCAGATGACATGATTGTATATTTAGAAAACCCCATTGTCTCAGCCCAAAATCTCCTTAAGCTGATAAGCAACTTCAGCAAAGTCTCAGGATACAAAATTAATGTGCAAAAATCACAAGCATTCTTATACACCAGTGAGAGACAAACAGAGAGCCAAATCAGGAATGGACTTCCATTCACAATTGCTTCAAAGAGAATAAAATACCTAGGAATCCAACTTACAAGGGATGTAAAGGATCTGTTCAAGGAGAACTACAAACCACTGCTCAGTGAAATAAAAGAGGACACAAACAAATGGAAGAACATACCATGCTCATGGATAGGAAGAATCAATATCGTGAAAATGGCCATACTGCCCAAGGTAATTTATAGATTCAATGCCATCCCCATCAAGCTACCAATGAGTTTCTTCACAGAATTGGAAAAAACTGCTTTAAAGTTCATATGGAACCAAAAAAGAGCCCGCATTGCCAAGACAATCCTAAGTCAAAAGAACAAAGCTGGAGGCATCACGCTACCTGACTTCAAACTACACTACAAGGCTACAGTAACCAAAACAGCATGGTACTGGTACCAAAACAGAGATATAGACCAATGGAACAGAACAGAGTCCTCAGAAATAATACCACACATCTACAGCCATCTGATCTTTGACAAACCTGAGAGCAACAAGAAATGGGGAAAGGATTCCCTATTTAATAAATGGTGCTGGGAAAATTGGCTAGCCATAAGTAGAAAGCTGAAACTGGATCCTTTCCTTACTCCTTATACGAAAATTAATTCAAGATGGATTACAGACTTAAATGTTAGACCTAATACCATAAAAATCCTAGAGGAAAACTTAGGTAGTACCATTCAGGACATAGGCATGGGCAAAGACTTCATGTCTAAAACACCAAAAGCAACGGCAGTAAAAGCCAAAATTGACAAATAGGATCTCATTAAACGAAAGAGCTTCTGCACAACAAAAGAAACTACCATCAGAGTGAACAGGCAACCTACAGAATGGGAGAAAATTTTTGCAATCTACTCATCTGACAAAGGGCTAATATCCAGAACCTACAAAGAACTCAAACAAATTTACAAGAAAAAAACAAACAACCCCATCTAAAAGTGGGCAAAGGATATGAACAGACATTTCTCAAAAGAAGACATTCATACAGCCAACAGACACATGAAAAAATGCTGATCATCACTGGCCATCAGAGAAATGCAAATCAAATCCACAATGAGATACCATCTCACACCAGTTAGAATGGTGATCATTAAAAAGTCAGGAAACAACAGATGTTGGAGAGGATGTGGAGAAATAGGAACACTTTTACACTGTTGGTGGGATTGTAAACTAGTTCAACCATTATGGAAAACAGTATGGCGATTCCTCAAGGATCTAGAACTAGATGTACCATATGACCCAGCCATCCCATTACTGGGTATATACCCAAAGGATTATAAATTATGCTTCTATAAAGACACATGCACACGTATGTTTATTGCAGCACTATTCACAATAGCAAAGATTTGGAATCAACCCAAATGTCCATCAGTGACAGATTGGATTAAGAAAATGTGGCACATATACACCATGGAATACTATGCAGCCATCAAAAAGGATGAGTTTGTGTCCTTTGTAGGGACATGGATGCAGCTGGAAACCATCATTCTTAGCAAACTATCTCAAGAACAGAAAACCAAACACCGCATGTTCTCACTCATAGGTGGGAACTGAACAATGAGATCACTTGGACTCAGGAAGGGGAACATCACACACCGGGGCGTATCATGGGGAGGGGGGAGGGGGGAGGGATTGCATTGGGAGTTATACCTGATGTAAATGACGAGTTGATGGGTGCAGCACACCAACATGGCACAAGTATACATATGTAACAAACCTGCACGTTATGCACATGTACCCTACAACTTAAAGTATAATAATAATAAATAAATTTAAAAAAAAATTAAAAAAAAATTAAAGACGCCTAGCAATTACCCCACGATCTCCAGCCTCCCCTATCTCTTTGTGCCCTAGGTCAGTTAAATAGTGAGAGGAAGAGGAGTCCAAAGTTGAAATGTGAGAAAAAGAATAGGAATGCCTTCTCCTTTCAGTCTTCCTCCAGAGCCCTCTTCACCTTCCAGAGGAAGAGAAAGGGGTTGGGGAGGGCATTCTAGAATAAGTTTCACTTGCTCAGAAGTGAACAGAAATGAAAACCTGGCCCAAAACAGGCATTTCTCCCTCTTTGATCTTCCCAAGGAATCATTTGTTGAATACTATGTGGTAAGCACATTTCTAAATAATTCATGTATATTAAACATAATTAATAATTTAACTCTCACAAAACCCTGGCGTGGGAGAGGGTAAGTACAATTACTTTCCCTGTTTTCAGAAAAAAAGAAATAAGCACAGAGAAGTTTAAGGAGTTTGCCCAAAAATACATGGACATGTCATGTCAGAGCTGGGCTTTGTTTTTGTTTCATTTTGTTTTGTTTTGTTTTTACTTCATAACTTCTCACAATTGTTGAAAGACATGAATCCTAAAAGATATTAAATATAATGAATCCTTAAAAAGATAATCAACAATAAATCAATCGTAGACATAACCATAGGGAAACCACAGAACACCAAAACAAAGAAAATTTGAACTCCGGGTGGCTAGGTCCAAATTAGGCTATACAAAACTCCCTTCCAAGCCCAGCTTGTTAAATGACAGAGCTAGAGGCGACTTTAGAGATTAGCTAATCCAAGGGGGTTGAATTATTTCCTCAAGGAAACTTTTCTTTAAATGAAAGCTTCCACAGATAAATCCAAATGCTGGTTAGGCTGATTAGAGTTCCAAGGGCCTGTGACTGTGCCTGCCATAACCCAAGAGGGGTTTCTGCATTAACATCACTTAATAACCACCAGCCTAGACTTCTCCATTTGGTAGACAAGTAGACTAAATTTCACAAAGTAGCACAGACTTGCTTGAGGTCATAAAACTAATTGGTAGCAGAGTGTGGATTGGAACCTGGGTCTCCTGCTTCTCAATTTACTGCTTTTCCTAATATACCACCCTGCTTCCTTCAGGCTAGAATCCCTCCAGTATCTCTCAGCTTCTAGGTGACAGGGCAGAAAATACCTGAGTAGCGGACAAGGACTGTAGTTGTATATGTTGATTTTGGCTTTTGATTTGCAAATTTGCTTTAGAATAACCAAGTAAATTAGCTGGCACTCAGATGGCCAGGGCATAAACAGACAAAGTTTTGTGAATGAAAATAACAACTGTATTCATTTGCCATGGACTGATGCTGGAGGGTCCCTAAACAGTTTGGCATGGTAAATAGAAAAAAATATGGTTTGGGCAAGGAGGACCTTATATTATTTTTTTTTTACTTTACTTATATTATTATTATATGTAAAGAATTATTTGGTATATGGCCTTCTCAGTTCTTACTTCAAGTACTCCAGGAGTGCCTAAGGCCAAGAATGACACTAGGTGCTAGGAATTTCTATTACTGCCATAACAAATTGCCACAAACTCAGTGTCTTAAAACAACAAAATTTACTAATCTTACAGTTCTGTAGGTCAGAAGTTTGAGATGAATATCACTAGTTTAAAGTCAAGGTGTTGGCACAGCTGTGTTAGTTTTGAGGGTCTCTAGAAGAGAACACATTTATTTGCCTTTTTCAGCTTCTGGAGGCTTCTCACGACCTTGAATCATAATCCCCTTACTCCAAATTCAAAGTCAGTAACAGTGTTATGCTACCACATCTCTGGTTCTCTGCAAGTGGGAGAGGTTCTCTCCTTTCAAAAACCCATGTGATTACACTGGACTTATTTGGATGGTCCAGGAGGATCTTCTAATCTCAATTTCCTTAGTATAACCACATCTACAAAGTTTCTCTTTTCATATAGTGTCATGTTCACAGATTTTTCGGACTAGGACATGTATTTCTTTGGCGGGCCATTATCATGCTTACCACAAAGCCCTTTTGGAGGTTACACTTCAGTGAAGGAAATAGGCCTGCATATACATAATTTTAGCTAACATGCAGTGCTTCAAAATGATTTACTAATACCCATGGGTGAGAATGAGGCTTATGGAAAGCATTACAAAAGGGGTTGAACTTTAACTGAGTTTTGACATATGAAGAAGAGTTCAAAATGGGAGGTAATGGGGATTAAACATGAAAAAGAGGGCTTGGAGCCAAATTCTGGATGGCATGCCAAAGAGATAGAAAGCTGGGCAGAAAAGAGACATAGTCAAAGCCACATTTCTGCAAGATAATTCTGAAAGTACTAAAAGTCCAAATGGGAGTGGAGAGAAGATGACTTAAGAGATTATAGCAATGGTCCAGGTAAAAACGATGAAGGCCTGGGACAGAAATAATGAGATCTGGAAGTTGTTTGGATGGGGAAAGCTGAAAAGAAATAAGAATTAAAGATATATAAGTTTCTAGACTGGGTTATGAGGAGCATGATTATGCTATTAGCTGAGATTGGGAACTCATGAGTAGTAGCTGATTGTGGAGGAATATAGTAAGATTGGTTTTGGGTAAATTGAGATGAAGATGTCCATTAGACTGTCTTTAAACATTCAGACTTTCACTTCTTTCTTATTTTCTCTGGCTGAATCATAGACATATCACAAATTATGTCAACTTGTCCATAAGGAAGACAGAGTCCATGCCTTAT